>NC_056727.1:558459257-558534257 GCF_019279795.1 Protopterus annectens
ATATCATCAAGCACCTAAACCAGTCTGAAAGACCTCAAGTTTCCTCACTAAAAAGATTTCAGGTTTCAGTACACTAGGCTACTTTGATAGACCAAAAGCTCTGTTTCTCTACTCAGTGTCATGCTGACCCTCTGACGAGTGATCTCTGCTTAGCTTTTCATGCTATGAATGACCCAGAACCTAGAACAAGTGATAAAGCAAACATCTGTTCCGGAGACTTAAACCTGTTCTATTACATCAACCCCACAAGATGTGACAGATACCTAACCCAACATATCTCCTACTTTTGTAATAGGCCACCGTTACCTATCACTATGAACTTAAAGGCTCTTGGTTTACTCACACTACCTACTTTTGCCAGTACATTCACCACTCTGTTCAGAGATGCTTGCCTTTTACTGTTTATTTATTTTATTTATTTGCAGTTGGTTTACCAGGATAGTCCATTGGGCCAAGTGAACCCGTTTTCAATGGAGTCCTGGGGAGAAAAGCTCCATAAATAATCAAGGTTACAAAATGATGTAGATTGTAAGTTTACATGTGTTATAATATAGCGCAGATCAAAGATAATTAATACAACTATATGACATAGATTGAAAATATATAATTAGATTAGACAAGAACGAACATTGCAAACAGTATAGGTTTTAGATAAATGAACAGGTAGTGCAGAATTTTAAGGAATGATTACAAAATATATACAGGAACAATAATATATAGGAAGTTTGAAGTAAGAGGTGTAGACTAGAATAATATCCAGTTTGCAAGTAATTAACAAACAGTTTATGAGTTGGAAGAGAAGTTAGAAGGAGCAATGTTAATGAAAAAGAGGGGAAAAATTACTTTTTATTACACTTGATGAACTGCTGCCCAGGGTTCTATCTGCATACTTCAAAATACACAATCTTCATTCCTCACCAGTGTTAATTTTAACAAAGGCATCATAACGTTTACCCCTAGTGCTATATTGTTTGGCCTCGCAGTTGCCACTTTCCACCACTAATACATTCACACTAATAGAAAATTGTTTTACCCTCCAAATGAACATGTTCTTTAGCTAAAAAAAATCTGGTTTACTGTACTGTAGTGTACAAAACAGTTATGCACTTTGATTTTCTCAGTCATCCAGGGAGTCTGGCTTCCTACTTTGAGGAATATATTTCCCCAACTGCCTACATCATCTACCTTTTTATGTATAATTTATTTAATTTAATTTATTTTATTTATTTATGTTTTTTTACCGGGATAGTCTGACTGGGCTGTTAACCCTTTTTCAGTGGAGGCCCGGGGGAAAAGCCCTACATTACAATTATATAATCAGCAGTATTATATAAAAATATAAAGTAAAAACAAGTACAGATATTTGAAATTATATATATATATATATATATATATATATTTCACATATGAGTTGCACATACAAAATATTCACTCAACACAATCTAATAGACCAGTACAATAATAAGATGAAATAACTATATTAGGTAGTTGCAAGTCAGAATACATTAAATACTGGAGAACTTCTCTTATTCTTTTCAATAAGTACCATGCAATCTTTTACATCCACCTGAGCCACCACCAGCTCCAGCAGATGGGGCCTCAGTTTAACCAATCATCCAAAGGGCAGCACACTCAGGAGTGCAGCACCTTCTTTATACTGCACTCCAGTGTCAGCACTAGAAAAACTAATCCAACTACCTGGTGTGGGAATAGAACCCACAGCCTTCTAATCATCCAGCACCTAAAGTGCGTTTGCTTCCTGTTGAGCTATTGTATTGAGACTACATAGTGAAACATTTCTAAAGTTTATTGGACTTGCTGGCAAGTAGACTAATCCATGATTGCCTTTTTCAGTAATCGCCTCAGGGTAGCTTCTTTCTCTAAATTAGTTTACGTGGATACCAACTTTTCACTTCCTTCTTTTTCCTTATGTTGCCTGCCCTTTCACTGAAAACGGTAGCTCAGAATAAGACACATTTCTGCTTACTTCTGGTTCACAGATTCCTGTTGCTTAGAGTCAGCCTTCAATTGCATTTTCTGCATTATACTAGAAGGAAAAGCCTTAGAACTCTGCACTCTCCTGATCTTCTCATTTTCAACACAGTGTTTTCTGAAGGTCTTCACTTAAGGGCCTTTCTTCTATCCCTGTCCACTGTATCAGCACAAATGTATTTTCAATGTTTCTGTGTATATTTCTGTCACATACTGTATATTTCCCTCAGTTTCTGTACCAGCATTCCTTGCAATTTTGAAGTCAGTATTTCTAATTAGCTCACTTCAAGTTTGTATACTGACATCTCAAAAATTTTGTCCTCTGCTGCCTCCTATCAAAGCATGTTTCTGATAACAGACAAAAACATTTTTTTCTGTCTACCCCCAACCAAACTCCGGCTCCTTTTCTTTCAAGGCCTGCCATTTAATCTTTCTAGCTTTTCCACTCTACTAACCTGATACACAGAATTCATTTCTTCCTGCCTTGAATCCTTATGTTTTAGCTCACCACGATTCTCACTCAGGTTCTGTCCAAGGTTACCTTGTCTCGCGATGTACATTACTATTTCACTGTTCTCCATATGTTGCTTTCCTTCTGTCTCACGGTGAGTCAGCATCACTTTCCCACTATCATTTCCTTCCCAAAGTTGATTTTTTTTCTGTCTCAGAGTGAACAATTGCCATTGTCTCATTTAATGATTCTTTTCTATGTCCCTCTGAAAAGGGCAACTCTGAACTCATCTATCCCTCTTCCTGTTTCCTTACTTATTACCTGCTGCCTAGAATCCTCATATTTCTGCAGTATTTTGACAAAAGTTGGCTTAGATCTCTGGACATTTATGTCACTTTTCTCCTGAACCACACTATTGCAACTTTTACTGCTAAGATGTTCTCTTTCAGCACTCACCTGGTACTTGGAATTTGTTTCTAAAATATTTCATAAACATATCTCCCTAGTGTACAGTGAGAGATTTCATCTGTGTTGTATTTCTAATCACTTCCATCCCCTGTGCTGCAGTATTTTAAGTCTGCAGTGATTCCTCTGCTCTCTGTAACATCATCAGGTTTCAATCACACTTTAATTTCCTTTTTGTTAACACTTTCAAAGTGCTCTTTCTTAGTGTGTGGCTCTCTTCCTTCAACTGGTTTATTGTTCTGTCCTAGAAGATTGCAATATTCTTGTGCACAAGTCTTTTACTTCCACAAGTTTTGCTTTTGCAGGCTACAAGCTCTTTCCTTTTGTAATTCCTAGGCCAAATCCCTTCTCCAGAAATTAGCTTTGGATTCCTCTGTGACTATTATTGTTTTCCTCTGCCTCTTCTCCATTCTTACATCGAATACATTTATCAGTCTGCTGCCACCCCCCCCCCCATACACACAATCACTCATGTTAAGCATGCCAAATTGTGACATTGTGTCTGTGGCTTCTTCCTCCTCCCATACTGTTCAAAGTGCTTTAAAATGGGGAAAATCTTTTCCCAGTATCAACGTATGGGACAAATCAGGGGTTACAGCCACAAAATGTAACAATTTCCCTGGCAATGTCTCAGTTTCAACACAAGTAAAGGGATAATCCACTTTTTGAGTGCTAGAAATCTTATGCTTATACTCTGGGGAACTTTTCATAAAGGAAATCATACTTCCATAATTAGATAACACTTGTGTCATTCTCCCTTCTGCAGTAAATGTTACTATAGCAATAACCCATACCTGGGTGTGGGTAATGCTGGATTTACCCATGGTTGCTGTGGTTTGGTCACGAGGGTGATGCCCGAGTGGCCAAACAAAGACAACCATGGGTAAATCCAGCATTACCCACACCCAGAAGTGGGTTATTGCTATTATACAATGACACTATTTATGAAAAAAAATACTTTTCTTAAATAATGTCATTGTATAAATGCCTCCTTGCTGCCCTTCCGCAGCTGTCTGGTATTCTGCGGTAGTTCTGATGTACTACGCATGCATATGCTTACGCAGTACATCAGAGCTGTGGGTGGAAGCAACAGAGAAATCAACGGAGAAGATCTCCGTTGTTTTTTACAAAGTGTCTCGGTATGTTAAAGGAGTTTAACATAACGAGACAACTTTAAAAAAAGCAACAGAGAAAGGAAGATCTCCGTTACTTTTTTTAAAGCTGTCTCACTATGTTAAACTCCTTTAACATAGCGAGACAGTGTCTAAAAAACAAAGGAGATCTTGCATTCTCCTTTGCTGTAAAAAAAGACATACTAATGGAAAAAAGTCCGGGCGACTGGACCTTTTTCCATTAGTATAAGTCTGATTTACAACATGCACGCTTACCAATCAGCGTGTATGTTTTGGAATATTAATGGGGGGTCTTTGTATAATACCTTGGTTTTAACGCAGTGACATTAGGCTGTCCAATTTATTTTGAATGTTAAAATAAACCTGTTTAAGTCATGTATTTCAGTTTTCAATTTAGCATTCCCTTTGCAAAAATTAGCAATGTGACCTTTCTCTCTATTTTTATAACAAACTAACACATTGTTTCCTATACTTTGTTTAGAAAAAGACACTACATTTTTAAATATTGTGATATTAACCATCAAGTATCTGGCATGTTTTCTTCTCTGTCATGTTTAAGCAAAGATTTTAATGTGCTCTGCATTTACCTGGTTGTTTAAATAAAAAGCCTGGTTTAAAAAATGACTGCAAATATCCTAAAAGTTATATCAGTACTAGCTAACAGATTATTATAGTTTGCGCTATCAGTCTCTCTGTTGTCCATTTCTAACTGTGTCTTCAAATTGGTAGCTTTGTTTGTCCAGTCCTACAAACTGTTGCTGTAACTTGATTCAGATGCTGGTCAGTTCTCTTCTATTCCATGCCCTCTCAAACAGGGGAACTGCTCTCTCTGTCTGTTACGACAGGATTTTGAACATTGAAATGCCCATATCAGTATTGGATTTATAATAACACCTGAGGTGGGATGACCACAAAATTCACATTTATGAAATTTACAAACTGAAAGATCAGCTCATTGACTTCTTAGCAAAACAAGGTAAAAAAGTGCCTTTAAAATTATTCAGCATTCCAATCAATCCACTCAGGATACAAGCAGATCTCTTTCTTAGATCCCACTTCAAAGTCATGTATTATATAAGCCTTTCTCTTATGCTTTATTCTCAGATTCAGAAATCAGGCACAGCAACATTTCAGTCGCAGATTCTAGACCTTTCCCCTAAGCCTTACCCTCAGCACCAGAAATCTCTAAGCCTTTCTTCTAAGCCTAACTCTCAGTTCCAACAAGGTTAAGCACAGTCCACAAAGACACTTCACAGGGTAGCCCCAACTTATCCCCTGCTTCTAGAGCTTACTTCAATACAAACACCGTCCACCAGCAAGGAACTAGCTTCCAGAAAATGTAGGTCATTATCAAGTCGGAGACGTTATAGTGCTAGTCCTGACACTTTGAAAAGTAAACCGTGTGTCAAACAGAATAACAGCACATTCTGAAACTCACTGTTATACTTTTCCAGCATTTGTGCTGGGGGCCTCAACTGCCTGACCCTCATATGGGGACAACCACTCAATATTCATGCAACTCATACAAATTCCAAGATTGCTACATCTTGGTATGATCAAATACTGTGAGGTACCATGTTTGTATAGCTGGTATATACCCCCCCACTTATACATGTAGTTTTGCAGTTCTGAGGATTACAGCTGTGGCCTTTGAATATTCAGCAGATACCCAAAAAGGGAACCTTGTGCTCCGTTCTAACAACATCTAAATTAATACACACACAAATGCATAAATGTCTCAGTTTTAAGTATGGCTTGTCATCGTAAGGGCTGACCAGGAATCTTATGCCTTCTATGCTACTATCTGTGTAAACAAATTACTTGGACACCTGACAAGTTCACACACACACACACACACACACACACACACACACACACACACACACACACACACACACACACACTTTTACAACCTACACATCATAACCTTTGACAGTCTTACATACCTAACTTCTCCTGCATTGCTCACTTCTGTATACACTATAAATAGTGATCCACTGTACATACACTGCATTCCTTACCTTACGGCAACACTTCAGTAACCAACTCTACTACCTTCTTTAAATTCCTACTTTAGTCCTATCTCACCAGATTCTATCTCTCATTCTGCCCTTAATCCACTTGTTTAAACCCAACATTTAAACTGAAGTCATTAGACCCAAACACCTAACAGAGATGGCAACAGCAGATATGAATGCTTTGTCCAGCCATTCTGCCCATTTCATTGGCCACTGATTTAGGTGCTTATTGTAAAGTGGCCTCTTTCATTCCTTCTCAGCAACTTGATCATGCAAAGTAGTTGTATGCACTGTTGCAACTGGGAGGAACTCAGAACATTAAAAGTTCACATGGCAGTGGTGGCCTGGGATTTATTTATTTTATTTAATGTTTGTTAACCTTGTAGCTGGTGTGATGAGTGAGGCATACAGAGAAGAAATTGTTAGTGTGTGTATTTCATTTCTAATACGCTTTCATTACAAGACGGATTTTTGAGTATTCTTCAGTATCTACCTGATGATTTACTTCCTGCCTAACATTATTAACTGCCAGCATGGCAGAAAAGTAAAAAGTTCAGTTCTTTGTAGAAAGTTTGATTATGGAATTCAAAATTCATGCCCAATATGAAAAGTTTTAAACAAGGAGTCAGAAGATCTTAAATTAGCAGAATTAATCCTGTGTTGTTCACTTTTAATTTGTCAGTAGTTGTTCTAAGATTATTACAATAATGTTGCTTTTAATCAAAGAAGTTATAAAAAATGTATGACTCTGTTGTTCTGGGAGACAGTCCTTTGATTTCTTATACTCATCTTTACTTTGCCACAACTAATTAACTCTTTATGGTCTTATTCTCACTGAAATACACTTTGTTGCTCTACTTATTATACCTTGTGTTATTTTTATTGTACGCCATTGTAAGGATGTTATACTCTTTTTATTGAGGATTTGTGTAGTGACCTACTTATCATTCTGTACGTTATGTGGTTGTATTGTTAACTGCTAGGTATTTGTTTTTTGTTCTTTGGAGAATTTCTCCTTGGGTCTCCACTGAAAATGGGCCAGTTGGACCAACCCGGTTAACAAATGGCAAATAAATAAATAAATATTCTCCCATATATGTGTTTCTCTTTGCAATAAAGGAGATCATTATTCTCTGCCGAACTGTGTCATGTGAAAGTTATTGGATAACTTAACAGTCTGATGTTGAGGCTATTCAGGTTTCCGAGCTGTTTGTGTGATGCTGCATTAGATATTGCCACTTGGCCTAAAAGTGACTGGTTTTCTGTCAGGCAATTTTTTGGTGTATCAATACACAGTTTTAAGTCTCAGCATAGTTTAAAGTCTCTTCAGGTAAGCTTTACGAAAATCTCTTCACTAGCTTTGATTGTATAAGAGTGGGTAAACTGTATTTGTCTGGGAAATGGATGCATGTATAATCACCACAGCATTAAGTTATTTAATTGTGTGCTGGTAGTGTTTCGTCAATATATATGATGACAGAGTATGCTTGTCACAAGGACTGAGTATCCTTGTCAGAAGGGCAGACTATCCTTCTTAGTTGTGACTGTAGGTTCTAATGAAATATCATGAAAAGGAATACAGAGAATGCCTTCATTGGGAATGCAAGTGACCCAAATTATAATCACAGATCTATCCCTTTGGTATGAGGGTGGGTTTTTATAATGGGTGCCAGTGCAAGTAGTTTCAAAGAGTCAGAGTATGGGACTCGAGACAAGTATATGTTTAATAATTATGGAAGAGACAGCTGTAGTCATTTGGTAAAATGGTGTGAGCACACGAAAAATGATAGTGTTTTAGAGTTTCTGAAAGTAGGTACTTTTCATAACAAAATTTTAGAAAATCTAAAAATAGACTAAAACAAAAAGGCAACAAGATACCAGCCTCTTGTTGGTCAGCTTTTAGTGATGGCAAGGAGAAGCTGAAAAATAAGGGAAAGGAATCAGCAGTTAGAAGGTTAAAATATAACTCAGATTAAAGTCAGAGCTGCAAACAGCTAATAGAACAGTAAATACATTACAAAACATGCATATGAGAAATCCTGTTCCTGGGGTATGCATCCGTTAAACCAATTAGAAAAGTTATTAGTCACACAGTCAGAATCATCACATGATGACAGGCCTCCATTACTTTCTGCACCCCCTCCATTTTATGACCCACCCATGCCTCAAGAAGCTGACAGTTCTCAATTTCTGAGAGGGTAGGTGGATGTAAATGTTGTAGAAATAACTACCACTTTCCCAGATACAGCCCAAGTCACTTCCAGTACTAACAATCATCCCTCTGGTTTGGCTTATAACACTAAATTATGTAAACAATGACATTTAGTACCCACCACAACACCACCAGAACAAGTGTTAACGCATTTAGGCAATAAAAGGAAGCAAATATATCTCAAACGTAAGTGTGGAGCTAATACTAAATGTGGGAAAATTGAAAAGATTTCCTAATAAAAGTAAATCATTAAAAACTAACACTTTGAGCAAGATCAAGCACATTATTACTCAGCTTCTGATTATTATAGACGTAGAATAACATTAGTAGAAATCCCTGCTATGCAAACTGCAGGAGGAGAGATAGATTCTGACTATTCTACTGATTCTGATACACCTTCCACACAAATGCACCCCTTGCGAGGAGTAGCAAACCTCACAGCAGCGCTCCTGTAAGAGCAGTATGACCATGGATTGCAGTGGATTTTCAAACCATTGTACATTCTCTCACTCCCAAAATATGCTAAAATCTTAGAAGGATGTGTACAGTTGTAAAACCCTACTATCAAATACCTGAGAGATGTATTAAAAGCCTCCACACCTCCTGATATTTTTAGAAAGCTTTGGCACAAATCAAATATAGGTGATAACATTCCAAAGCATACAGATGATAGATTGCTAGCTGCTAGAAATAATTTATTAAAAGCCATTACTACAACATGTTCCCCAGCCCCTAAGTGGGCAAGAATTAAAGCTATTGCACAGAAGGAAAATGAATCTATTGATGCATATTTACAATGCACGATAGATGCATTTGAAGCCTTCTCTAGACACCCTGAGCCTACAGAAGGTGCAGCAGCCAGTGGTCATGATTTTGTAAATCAAGCACAATATGTACCAGATAACATACTTAGGGAAGAAAAAGAGCAAAAGAAAAGTTAGCAAACATTCAGCTCCAACATTTCAATGCAGACTCACAAGGGTGGGGAAGGGGGAGAAGAAATCGGAGGGGAAGAAGTAGATTCCACTTTTTCAGCAACCCCCAGAAGAATATCATCAAAGTCATTATCCTCCTGCCTTACCATGGTCACCACAAGATGCAACACATTTAAATGCTTGTTTTAATTGTTGTCAGAAAGGGCAATGGCCAAATGAGAGTCCATTATCTGAACAGCAAGAAGGTCACCTAACGTTCAAGTACCACAGCACACTGAAAGAAGCTCTCCTATGGGAACACTGCTTGGCAGCGATCAGCATGGCAGAAAAAGCATTAGCACAGCCATGAACAGAAACCAATTGACCAGGATGGTCCTTTTGCCAGTGTTTGTTTGTGTCTTTCGGCTTTTCCCGATTAGGGGTCGCCACAGCAGAATTCCAGTCCGCTAGTGATTGGCAGTTGATTTTTACGTACCGGCTTGTCAGGCCTGATGCACAACCTTCAACGAATGTACGCCCATTCATGCATGTCTCCACCCAGAAGACGCTCTAGCTGAGAATCGAACCGGACAGCGTCTTACTGTGAGGCGACAATGCTACCGCAGCAGCACCACCGCGGGTTTCCTTTTGTCAGTGTTACCATGTAAAATTCATCTATTCTGTTTCTCGGAGCCACTAAATCTATGATTACTTTGCAAATGCTGAACACCTTCCACTCTCCAAACACAAATTTTGGGGTATGGGTGTGTCTGGAGTTCCTTCAGACTATCTAGAAACAAAACCTCTTCCTATTCATTCTCGTCCTTTAAAAGATCAACATGCTTTTATTGTAGGAAATTCTTCTCCTTTAAATCTGTTAGGTATACATTTATTGTGTAAATTGAGGTATATCAGATGGTGTATGTTTAGACATTCCTAATAGATCTTTAGGATTACACTCAAATAGCATCTGTTCAGATGAAGATAGTCTTTTTGCCATTTTAACAACACAGCAAAATGAAGAAAATGCAGGTATAAATGAATTAAATGTAATCCCTTCACGGCTTTGGAAAAGCCATGAAAATGAGGTGGGTTCATAAAAGACACGGAACCTCTGCATATAGCATTAAACCTTGAGAGCACCTGCCTATGGTAGTTCAGTATCCTTTGTCAGTGGAAGAGGAAAAAGGAATCAAACTTTTAGTTATGTACTTACCATAACTTCGGATGTATGGGATCCATCTCGCCTACATTCATAACTGATGGGCTCGGAGCCGATCCATCGGCTCCGACTCGGCCAACTAGTACACTAGAATGAAGTCTCTTATTGGCTGGGCTACCCTCTATCCCAGGATGCACTATACCTGCTTCCCCAGATCTTGTTTGTTCGCTTTCATACTTACATGCAAACACAGAAAAAATAGTAGTTACTACAACCAACTAAAGTTCTTCAAGAGAAGATCTCCAATGGAACTACATTTCCTCTAAATCCCCAATGGAAGGGGGAAGGAGGGCGGGTACGTATGAATGTAGGCGAGATGGATCCCATACATCCAAAGTTATGGTAAGTACATAACTAAAAGATGTAATGGGATCCTATCTCGCCTACATTCATAACTGATGGGACAGCATCCCTAGCACCTAAATCCCGGGTGGCTCATTGGAAAACACTCCTGAGAACTGTGGAACCAAAGGAAGCCCTGCCTCGAGAAACCACATCCAGTTTGTAATGAGAAATGAAAGTGTGCGGAGAAGTCCAGGTAGCCGCAGCACAAATATCATCTATTGATAATTTGGAGTGAAAAGCTACAGAAGTAGCCATTGCCCTGGTAGAATGAGCCTTGACTGGAAAGGGAAGCTCTTTGTTAGCCTGTGAATAAATGAAAGAGATGCAATCTTTAATCCATTTAGCTATGGAGGTTTTAGCTACTGGTTGACCCAATTTGTTTATTGCAAAGGAAACAAACAGTTGATTTGATTTCCGCGTCTGAGCGGTTCTATTCAAATAAAAACGCAGTTGTCTATGGACGTCCAATTGATGAAGAATATATTCTGCGTTATTAGAAAACTCGGGAAAAAATACAGGAAGCTCTAGAGTCTGTTGAATACAGAAAGAAGAAGCTACCTTTGGTAAAAAGGAGGGATTTAATTTCAGGGATACTCTATGTTTGTGAAATATCAAATAAGGAGGATCAGAACAAAGAGCTTGTAGTTCTGAAACCCGCCTGGCCGAAGTTATGGCCACTAAAAAGGCAGTTTTCCAGGAGAGAAATTTCAAATCGCAGGTAGCAGCTGGTTCGAAAGGGCGGGCAGTTAAGGCAGCAAGAACCAAATTTAGGTCCCAAGGGGGAACAGGGTGAGATATTGGGGGCCTAAGGAGCCATGCTCCTTTAAGGAAAGACTTACAAAGTTTGTGAGACATCAATGAAGGTTCAAAAGAAGCATGAAAATTAGAGATAGCCGCTAGCTGAACCTTAATCGTGGAAACTGAAGAGCCCAATTGAAAAAGAGAGGCCAAGAAATTCAAAACCTCCGATACTGGGGCAGTAAGGGGGTCTATACCTCGTTGCTGAGCCCAGAAAGCGAACCTTTTCCATTTGCTGGAATAGAGTTTGACAGTGGAAGGTTTGTGAGAAGAAGACAATATGTGAATCACCTCCGGAGAGAGGGAATTGTCTCAGATTAAGGATGGAAGCGGAGTAACCATGCCGCCAACCTCAAGGACCTGAGAGACGGATGAAACTGTCCTGACTGATGAGTCAACAGGTCCGGCACTGGGTCCAAAAACCATGGACCTTCTACCGCATACCTCTGAAGGAAGGGAAACCAAACCTGACGAGGCCAGTGCGGGGCAATCAAAATCATTTCGCTCTCCAGGTAAATCGCCTTCTGTATCACCCTCGGCAGGAGGGGAACCGGAGGGAAGGCATAAAGAAGACCGGGGGGCCAAATGTGGGTCAGAGCGTCCCTGGGAATCTGTCCCTGAGAGGGGATCAGAGTGAAGAACTCTCTGCACTTCGCATTGTGGGGGCTGGCAAACAAGTCGCAGCGAGGGAGACCCCATTTGATGAAGATATTCGCAGCCACTCTTTGGTTGAGGGACCACTCGTGGGGTAACAGAATGGTCCTGCTTAGTCTGTCCGCAATCACATTGGATTTCCCCGGTATGTGCGTTGCCATTAGAAAGCGGATGGTAGCTATCGCCCAGTGCCAAAGTCACATGGCTTCTCTGCACAGTGGGTATGACCTGGTTCCACCTTGCTTGTTTATATACCAAACCACCGACATGTTGTCAGATAGGATAGCAATTGGACCTTGCGGGAGAGCGTGATGGAGAGCTTGTAGTACCAAGAGTACCGCTCTCATCTCCAGGATATTGATATGCAAATGCGCTTCCTGGAGTTGCCATGTGCCTTGGACCGACCTGTCCAGGTAATGACCCCCCCCACCCTACCTGGGAGGCGTCCGTGGTCACAGTGGCAACGGGGGATTGAGGAATAAAGGGTCGCCCCTGGTCGAGATTGGATCGGAGGAGCCACCAATGCAGATCCCGATGGCAACTCTCCATGATCATGACTAAGTGGCTCAAGGGGAGTTCCTGATAGGACCATTGAACCGACAGAAGCCATTGCAGAATTCGCATGTGTAGTCTGGCTAAGGGGACTAGGAGTATAGTTGATGCCATCGAGCCCAACAGTTGTAGGATCAGATGGGCCGGAGCTCTTGATAGGGGGAGACAGGATCTGACTTGGTTTTGTAAAACCTGAATTCTTGCTGCCGGTAAGAAGGCGCGCATCCTTTTTGTATCTAACTCTGCGCCTATAAAAGTAATACGCTGAGATGGCTGTAGTACAGATTTTTGCCAATTGAACGTAATTCCCAAGAAACGGCCCAAGGTGACCGTGGCCATGAGCGCCTGAAATAGTAGATGCTTGGAGGTGGCAGTAAGGAGCCAGTCGTCTAGATAAGGAAACACTTGGAATCCTAGACTCCTCAGGTGAGCAGTCACCACTGCCAGACAATTGGTGAACACCCTGGGGGCTGTGGTGAGACCAAAGGGCAGTGCTCGGAACTGGAAATGACTGACTCCCAGGCAGAAGCGTAAATGTCTCCTGGACTCTTGACCTATCAGAATGTGATAGTAAGCGTCCTGGAGATCTATGGAGCACATCCATGCATCCTTCTCCAACAGTGGGAGAATGGATTGAAGGGTGACCATTCAGAATTTGGACTTTTCCACAAAACAATTCAATGAACTGAGGTCCAAAATGGGCCTGAAGTCCCCTGTCTTTTTTGGCACCAAAAATAATCTTGAGTAAGTTCCTGATCTGATCTGGTCGGTGGGGACAGGCTGGATGACTCCTTTTTCTAGCAGCTTTGAAATCTCTATTGCTGCCTGATCCCGCTGACTGGGTGGCACGTCCGGGATTTCCCTTAAGGGAAGGGGGGGCTTGATGAAGGGGATGAGATAGCCTCCGGTTATAATCCGGAGCACCCACTGGTCACTGGTTATAGCTTCCCAAGCTTGTGGGTGTTCATAAGCGACCCCGACTGGCTCCGGAGCTGCACAGTCGGGCAACAACTCAGGGACGTTGAGTGTAGGAAGAACCACGAAAGGAATCACGGTCTCCAGAGTTACGGGGGCCTCTGCCGCCTCTGGGCGGCGTCTTCCTGAATTCCCCCCCCCCTGCCTCTGGAGGGGGGATCACTGGGTGGAGTAGGGAAAGACCTCTGAGTTTTTCTGAACCACATTTTCCCTCCTCTCTGGGCCTTGGGGTAAGGCCTAGAGGGAGCGGAAAAGCGGGCCCCAACGGCAGTCAAGGTCTTGCCCTCCTGCTCGCACCGAGTTAGTGTGTCCTTCATCTTGGGTCCAAACAAAGATGACCCATCAAAGGGGGCGTCGGCGAAGGAAGACTTGAAGGCCTCCGCAAATGAACACAAGCGTAACCAGGCATGTCTCCTGAGGACAACGCCTGTTCCCGCTGCTCTACTCGCCCCTTCGGCCGCATACGAAATGAGCCTCATGGACGAGTTTACGATGGAAAATAAGGTAGTCATCTGGGCGCCAACAGTGGGGGCTAGCGCCTCAGGTAGATTACCAGTGAGGGAGCCACTTAGTTCTTTAAGGAGGTCCCTTTGGAGCCTTGTAAAATGACATAAGTAATTCAGCGACCGTAACGTAAAGGCCGCTGAAGAAAGGGTACGCTTCCCGTACCTATCCATGCTCCTGGAATCTTTATCAGGAGGGTGGACAGACATTGAAGCCTCTGCCACGTCCTGCTGTGTGGCAGATGCCACCACCATAGCATCTACGGGAACTCCTTTAGTCAAAAATTCCTTCTGGGGGGGGCTGAAAGAAATTTATTAGGTCTCGCAGGCACCGGTTCCACAGAGTCAGGGTGTTCCCAAGCCCTTCGAGAAACCAAATCAAGGAGTTCATCGAAGGGCGGAGACACCCAGGAGGTGGAGGGCTGGGCCCCGAAGGCCTTGAGGAAGACTGACTCCTCAGCGGAAGGGGTTTTGGCCTGCCAATCTCCTCTCTGTCTCAGAATCTCAAGGATATTTGAGAAAGAGACATCATCCAAAGATGATTTAGGGGACCCTTCCGCGTCATCGAGGTCAGTGTCCGATGTGACAGACTCATCTTGGGAGTCCACGTGCTTCCTCTTGCACAATTTCTTCCATGGGGGCTCATCCAAAGCAGTTTTGGACGGACCCCCCGGAAGAAGGGAACCCCCGATGGGGGTATCCTCAGGCCCTGGGGCCCCGCTGCCAGGGGACTGCAAAATGGCAGAAGCACCAGTCTCCAGGTCTAGGGACGGTGAGGTGGAAGCCTGCTGAGCCGGCAAGGACATGGCCAGCGCGCTCCTCATGGCCTCAAAGGCCGGACCTCCAGACTCCATGGAGATCACTGGCCTAGAGGCCACGACGGCACTAGGGATTCTGGCAGCCGATGCTCCGAGGGGAAGACTAGGTACCGAGGCACCCAGTCCCAAGATGTTCCCCTCGGGCCCGGTTGAGGAAGTCCCAGTACCAAACCCTGAACCCAAGGACAGGGTAGGAACCATAGTCGGTGCCGATAGACCTCGAAGGGGTCTTGGTTCCGACCGTACGGCTCCGCCTTGCTCCACCATCACCAACTCCAACGGCTCCGAGGAGGCTGGAGGAGGAATCGAGTGTTTCAGAGGGGGGGATCGGCTCCGAAGCCAACTGGGCCGGACCATTTGAGCAAAAACTGGAGACTGGAAAAGCCTCTGAATAACCCTATCCAAATCCGAATCCGACAGTTTTGAGGATTTAGAGGAGGTAGACAAAGGGCGAGATGACTTTCCTCTCGGCTCCGACAATGTAGGGGACCGGCTCCGAAAAGGCTCCAACACTATCGGCGCTGGATCCGCCACAGCATGAATAACAATCGGCGCTGAAGGAGCTTTCTTTGGAGCCGAGGGGGAAGAGTCTGAGCTGCACACCTCCACCGGCTCCGAAACCATCGGAACCGATGGAGGTGATTCGCCTCTCGATACTCCAACCTGCGGCTCCGAAACTAATGGAGCCGAGGAAAGAGGCATCGAGGCAGACCCTTCGACCCTCGGCCCAGAAGTCAGTGGAGCCGAGGAAGAAGAGGTCGACTTATGCTTCTTGGCAGTCGGTTCCGACGGACTTGTCGGAGCCGACGACCTTTTCTTTTTAGAGACAGTAGGAGAAGACTCCAAGGCTTCCTCAAAAGAGGGCTTAATAAGACCCTTCAAGATCAGTTTATTTTTTCGCTCTTGAAGAACCCTAGAGGAAAAAGCATGACACACACTACATGTCTCCTGTAAATGTTTAGGTCCTAAACAATACACACATATAGAGTGACTGTCCGTAATAGACATTTTGTAATTGCACCTAGTGCATTTTTTGAAACCTGACTTTTGCTCTTTGGACATGTCTGTCAGGAAATAAGGCAGTGTCTAAATACCAAAAACTTAGCGCCAAACTGCAGAGCGCGAGAAAACAATGGCACGAGCTCTCCAGAGAGAGATTTACCTCACAAGAGAAAACACAGTAAGAACACAACAACAACAACGGGCAAAGGCCCTCTAACTTAAACGGGCTTTGCCCGGAGAAAAAAAATGACACAAACTTCAATAAGTAGGGCAAAGGCCCTCTAACTTAAACGGGCCTTGCCCGACAGCGATATAGAAGTATCAGAGTAGTCAATCACTCACACACAAAATTTCAAAATACAGAAATACACAAAATACACAAAATACACAAAATAGCCGTTAAAACAGCTGTTGTATTAATTGCAGAGAAGAAACCCCAAGGTCAAAGACCAGTAAAAGGTAAAAAAGAGACCACTTAGCTCCAGCCAAGTCGAGACCACGTCCAGCTTGTAAAGCGGCAAACGAGATCTGGGGAAGCAGGTATAGTGCATCCTGGAATAGAGGGTAGCCCAGCCAATAAGAGACTTCGTTCTAGTGTACTAGTTGGCCGAGTCGGAGCCGATGGATCGTCTCCGAGCCCATCAGTTATGAATGTAGGCGAGATAGGATCCCATTACATCCTGACATTTCTGTCTAGTTACAAATCATTGTCCCAACTCGCTGTCTTTGTAACATTCCTACTTTACCAGTCAAGAAGCCAGGAAAAAGTACAAACAGACTTGTATAAGACTTACGTGCAGTGGGTGCAGTAGTAGTGCCAACATTTCCAGTTGTTCCCAATCCTGAAGGTTCTATAACATCTGATGCCACCACCTTCTCAGTGATAGATATTTTATCTGCTTTCTTTTCTATCTCTATACATCTAGATAGCCAATATCTGTTTGCATTTACATATACAGGACAACAGTATAACTAGACTAGATAACCACAAGGATATGTAGAATCTCCCAACCGTTATCTCAAGGGAAATTAAAAAAAAAAGCAGTTAGACAAGATTACATTTCCTTGTGGGTCTCTTTTAATTCAATATGTAGACAATTTGTTTCTAACCTCAACACTCCCCACACACACACACACACATGCTTGTAAATAGGATGCAATTTTTCTTCTGACTCAGCAGAAATTAGGATTCTAAGTAAATAAAGAAAAATTGCAGTTTTGGAAATTGCAGGTTCAGTAATTGGGAGATCTTGTTTCAGAAGGTGCTCAACAGATTTCACTCTCGCTTATTGCTGTGATACAAACTGCAGCATGCCCTACGACATTAACAGTTGCAGGCTTTTCTGGAATTAACGGGTTACTGTCAACAGTAGATTTCTAACCATGCAGTAGTGAAACCTCTGTTAGAACTGTTGAAGAAAAATACTCCTGAATCTTTACCCTGGCAGGACTATCACGAACAAGTTTTTTTTTTTTGCAATTGAAAACACTGCTTTTAAATCCTCCTGCACTTGGTCACCAGATTATTCTGAGATTTTTCTTGTTCTGCAGTGAAAGAAATAAAGTAACATTAAGATTATTAGCGCAATGTAGAAATTATATTGCTTATTTCAGAACAAATCGTGATCCTGTAGCTGCAGCCCTCCTCCACTGCCTTAATATGGTGGCCATGATGTCATGCTTAGCGAAAATGGTGGCTGCTCTAACTCTCAGGCATGATACTTCTGTGGCAGTTATGCATTCTGTAAAAGCTCTGTGACTGAAGACCAGAACACAGTATCTACCTGTAGCACAATTGCCTAAATACAAATTGTTTTTACTTAATAACCCTTCTTTACAGATTGTTCAATGTCCACTACTTAACCCTACTTCTTTAATTCCTACAATGGATGAAGAGGAACCTCATGACTGTGTAGTTGTTACTAACACTGTGCTTCCTTCTAGATTAGATTTGAAAGGCCTTCCTTTGCAAAATCCAGATTTAATTCTTTTCATGGATGGCTCCTGTGTCTGAAGATATGATGGTGAACTCATAGCAGCATTTTCTGTTTGTACTCAAGACAGGATCTTGCTAACTGGACAATTAAATGGAAATGTGTATGCTCAAGTAGCTGAGCTTGTAGCTATAATGGAAGCCTACAAGATTAGCAAAGTTCAGTCAGTAACATTCTTTACAGACTTGTTCTGCTTATGGAGTATTTCTTGATTTTGCGACACTTTAGAAAGAGCAAGGTTATTTATCATCAGCAGATAGTGTTATTAAAAATGCTGTTTTTTAATGATTTGTGAGATGCTTTATTGCTGCCTAGAGAGGTAGTTGTGTAAAGTGTGTTGCACATAAGACCAATGATTCCTTTGTAACAAAGGGCAATACTTTGCAGATATGGTGGCAAGACAGGATGCATTGTCTTATCCTGTTCAGGCTATATTTTCGCAGCAACTAAATGAAAATAATAATTTTTCTGTACAGAAGTTGTTGCCTTTTCAAGATTGGACAGAGGACTCCGAACAGATGAGCTGGTTAAGTGATGGCTTGCAGTCAATCAATGTACCTTTTGTGGTGGCCCCTGGATGGATGACTAGTAACCCCACAACATTTCTTAACTCAGTTGGTAAAAAACTACAATTTACCTCTTCATTTGAGCAAAAATGCATTAATAAAACAAATTTCCAATGACTGGTATGCACTTCATCTCTCAGAAGTTGTTCAACATTTTGTAAATACTTGTGTAGTTTGTTTAGAGCGTAATGTGTCTAAATCAGTACCTGTACCTGTTCAATCAATAAGAAAGCCTTGGGGACCATTTTGTTAATTACACGGGATTTTATAGAACTTCCTCAAGTGCAGAAATTTAGTTGTGTGTTAGTTGTGCTTGACATTTTTTTCTGGATGGGTAGAAGTGTATCCTTGTGTTAAGAATGATGCTAGAGCAGTAGCAAAAAAAAATACTGACTGAACTGAGTCCTAGACTTGGTGTCCCTTGTTGTATTCAATCATAGGTTCATAGGTGTTTACTGGGCTAACTACCTCTAGTGCTTTTTTAAGCCTAGCCATGCATCACAAATCTGTGATAAGTTCTGGTACCTTTGATAAGTGTAAGCAGTGGCTTGGGAGGTGAAACATTTACAAACAGGGGCCTGAAAGATTAACTATTTACAGACTGCCTGTGTCCATTAGAGACATAGTTGCCAAACCAGGGATGAATTTACTGTTCCCCATCCAATAGTCCAAGTTAGACTTGAATTGGGTTAGGAAGGAAATCTGCTTCACATAGATGGTGAGCCTGATCCAGAGATGGGGTAGTCTCTGGGATACATACCTGTCTCTCCAGCAGGTCCTATTTATATCACAAGCAAACTTTTTAGAATTGGTAATTCTGGTGCTGTTTGTTTTGTGGATATGCACGAGGTCCATTAGGGTGGGGTATGACAATGCCTTGTATGCCAGGCATAAATCTCCTTTCAACAGCCTGTAGGAGACAGAATACAGGGGATAGGGCCTTGAGGCAGTCTGCATAAGACATATTACTTACATCCTGTATTCTTTTAGTGAGGAACCGCTGTGGATGTTCCAGCTGTTGGATGTGCCTGGTTAGGTACATACCAAAGGTGGTATTGTACTGAATGATAGGTCTGATAAATACTGAATACAGTAAAACAATTACTTCTTCAGACCTAGATGCCATAACTTTGTTTATAATTTGCACAACATAGAATGATTTCCTCACTACTGTAGACACATGATAGTCAAAGGCTAGATTACTGTCTATCCGCGTCCCTTAAGTCCCTGACTGCTGGGTCAACTCTTAGGAGTGTGTTGTCAATATGATAGTTATCAGGAGTGGATGACATCCCAAAGGATACTATTATGCATTTCTTGGTATTTAGTTTTAGTCCATGGCTCTGACACCTGTTGATTGTCTGTGTTAGCCCATCCTGGAGAACATTTGTGTTGGTGGGTGATTCAATGACAGCTCCTAATTTGCAATCATCTGCAAATTTAGTCAGCCAGAGGCCATTAACATTGACCTTGACTTTAGAGAAGTAAATGTCAAGAAGGAGTAGTCCCAAGGCCAATTCCTGAGGGACTCCACTTGTGTTCACAACTGGCCTATTTGGAGAGGTGGACTCCCCAGTTCTAACTTCCTGAGTCCTGTCTATAAACCACCGGGTGACATAAAGGTTTTTACCTATTCTCCTAAGTTTGTCAACAATGCCTTGTATTGTGTCAAATGTCTTGGCAAGGTCAAGGTAGGCAGTGTGAACCATTTTGCCCTCATCCATTGCTTTGGTGACCTTCTCAAAGAAGTCCACCAAGTTGGTAGGCTTGACCTGCCCTTGGGTCCAATGTCTGGAGGTTTCCTATGTCAATATTGATCATTTCCATGATAATTCTTTCCATGGCTTTACATATGAGACTAGTGAGACTAGGTCTGTAGTTTCCAGGGTCTGTAGATAGTTCACCTTTGTGCAGAGGGACGACTGTTGCTGTTCTCCATTTGTGAGGCATGAAGCCTGTTTGGAGGCTACAGTTAAATAGCAGTTCCAGATGGCCTGATAAGTCATGTTTCGTGCAATTTAGAAGGCATCCTAGGATATTGTCTTGGCCCATTGTTGCAGTGTTTTTGGACTTATAGCATTAAGGACCTGTTCCCTAGTGATAGCAGGGGGGGGGTTATATTTGATGGCATGAGGGAAGGTTGAGACAGAGAGAGGGGTAAAGTGGGAGCTAAATTTGTTGGCCAGTAGGTTTGCTATATCTTCTGGCTCAGTATAGCTGTTTCCATTAACAATGAGCTCTACACACAATTGTGTATTGTCCTTGAGGCTGCAGACATAGCTAAAGAATGCTTTGTGACTTCCTTGGCCTGGGAGGCTAGATTTACCTTAAATCTGGTTTTGGTAGATGTTATTTGTCCTCTGAGTTGTTTGTTTAGTTTGATGAGGTGCTTTTATTCTGCTGGGTGCTGCACCTCCTAATTTTTGCCATGATGTTCTTCCTTCTGTTATACATCCTATTGATATTGTGGTCCCACCAGGGTGGCTTTTTTTTAAGTTAGTTCTGTACTTCTTTCTGTTCGGTACAGCTGCCCCTGTGCAGCTATTAACATGCTTGGATAGGGTTTCTGTAAACAGCTCTGCATAGGCAGCAGTGTTCTCAGGGTTTATAGGGGCTTCAAATCTTGCCAGATTATCACTTAATAGTAGAAGCTAGCTCTAGAATAGTTCCTGAATATTCCAGGGTTAACTGGGATTCCAAGTTTTATTTTTACTTCAAAGGAGACCATTTTCTGATCTGACCTTACCAGAGAAGATATTACACTAGGGGGTGTGCTGCACTCTCCCGTATTAGTGAGGACCAGTGCCAGTATGGTTGATCTACAGGCAATCTGGTCTAGGAAGTTTGGGCTTACAAAATCCAGAAATCATTGTGACTGTACGTTTGGTGTCATATACGATGCATAGTTAATAGTGGGGTAATTAAAGTCACACATGAATATGGTATTGGGTGGGATGGTGAGTGTTTTCAATAAGTTTAAATACCTGTTATGGGTTTTCTGGGTCATAAGGGGGACTTATAGCTTGCAAGAAATTACTATTGGATTTTGCCTATGGTGATTTGAATGTGGAGAAGCTCAAGTGCAGTGTACTGTTTGACCAACCTTGTGATATATTTATTTCTGATGTAAATTGAGACACCTCCACCTTTAATCCCTGTCTGTGTAGTATTTGGTCTAAATGTGTGGAAGACATTGTAACATTGCACTGTCAGTGTGCTCTCCAGAGCTTTAAACCATGTCTCAGTGACCATACAGATATCAGCATTCTCTAAGGTGAAGAGAACTTCCAGAGAATGGAGAGTTTTTTGTTGTTCAGACTTCTAGCATTGAGCAGTAACACCTTTAGATTTTCTTGGCTTTGATATACTATGTGGAAAGTACTTTCAGTCTGTCATTGCTTAAAAATGGCACTATGGGAGAGGACATGTTTTAGCTAATATACAAAAGCCTAGAGAGGAGTAGTGCAGACCATCCCTGGCAAAGCAGCATAGTCTGTTAATCATCTCCTTCCATGCTGACAAATATTGCACCCCTTTAGAATGACACCAGAAACTAAGTCCATTATTAAAGTCAGTCATCTTTTGTTTGTATTGTGGCATCATCCTTGTAGAAGATCAAATGCTGCTCAATGCTACGCTCATACCACCCTGGGACACATATTCCAAGTGCTTCATGGTGTCTTTCTTCATATAGTCTAGGGAGGTACGTCTGAGGCCATTTACACCCACATGGACTATGACTGTATCATACTGGTACTTGTAGTCCAATGACCTGAGTGTACGTGTAATGTGGTGCATCCTGTCCCCTGATAAGCAACTGACTGTGACTTTCTCCTTACTCAGTCTTCTGAGAGGGACATCAGTGTGTCTCACAATAGAGTCTCCAATAACCAAAATGTTGGATAGTGTGGTGGCTTGCCTTATGGGCTTAAAAGTTGAGGCTCCATGAGATGTGGCTGTATGCATTGATGTGGGTATTGTTTTGAAAGAGTGCGTGTACTGCATCCAGGAGGTCTTCGGGTTTAGGAAGGTTACATTAAAGTGCCTCAGCATTTGTAGATCTATGTGTCTACTTTAAACTGTGTGTGATAGGTGCAGCATGTGTACCACTGACAATCTTATTAACATTAGGAGTGCTTTTATGTGAGAGCTTTGCCTCCAGTGACATTCTGTAAATACATCTCTCACATACCATATCACTTTGTTTGAGAATTAACTGGCTGTCAATAAACATAAGGCAATTTCTACATTGCCTCAGGATGCCCATATCCACCAAGCTGGTATCGGAGTTAGTGGGAAAGTTCATATCCACGGCTACAGATGCCTTTTTATTGATTAGACAGTTTGAGTGAGAATATAAAGTAATGTCATGAGTATCCAGTTTGCAACTCTTGGGGCAGTGCTTGTCACTGCAAACTAGTTTCCCTGTGTGCAACTAAGTTTTGGTGAAATTTCAATGGTGCTTTTCAGGAAAAATGTCAACTCAATGTGTCTATGGCTATAAAGAGCACTACCAAATGCCTGAGAAGGGACTAATAAGTCGAGCCTGATGATTTATGGATGCAGTATTTAGGCAGATGTTCTGAAGTCAGAAGCAAATCAAGCGGTACTTACTGAAAAGAAAGAATTAGCTTGTCAAGAATGATGGAAAGAGGGGAGTCACCTGAATAGATACTACCTGACTACAACTAGTGATGGTTTTACCACAGCTTCACTCAGCTGGGATACAATGCTCCTTTGCATCTTCTCTCATCAGAAGCAAAACATTAGAATCAATATTCAACAAGTGGAACATCTGAGGTTCCTCACTAAAAGAATATATGTCCTTTGCTGACTGGCTCATAGCCCTATCCTTGTATTCTGTCTCATATAGGCTTTTGAGGGGAGATCTATGCCTGGCATACAGGGCATTGTTAGACCCAACTCTGATGCATCTCCTGCATATCCACAAAACAAAGAGTACCGGAATTACCCATTCTAAAGACTTAAACCTTGCATGTGATATAAAAAGGACCTGCTGGAGAGAGAGTTATGTATCCCAGAGACTATCCCCATCTATGGAACAGGCTCCCTATCCATGTGTAACAGAGTTCCTCCCTAACGCAATTTAAGTGCAACTTGGACAGTTGGATGGGAAACCAAAAATTCATCCCTGGTTTGGCAGAATGCCTCTAATGTAAACAGGTAACCTGTAAATGGTTCATCTGCCAGGCCCATGCTTACACTTTTTAAGGGTGTCATAACCTGTCAGAGATTCAGGATGTATGGCTAGGCTTAAAAAGGCCCTTGTGGTCGTTAGCCTAGTAAACATCTATGAAACTATGAATCTATGTGCAGTAGGAATATGTATCAGTCACTGGTGTAGGAATCAAAGGAATACCGCCATCATGTGCAGTAGGAATATGTATCAGTCACTAGTATAGGAATCAAAGGAATACCACCATCATGTGCAGTAGGAATATGTATCAGTCACCAGTGTAGGAATCAAAGGAATACTGCCATCATGTGCAGAAGGTATATGTATCAGTCACTGGTGTAGGAATAAAAGGAATACCGCCATCATGTGCAGAAGGTATATGTATCAGTCACTGGTGTAGGAATAAAAGGAATACCGCCATCATGTGCAGTAGGAATATGTATCAGTCACTAGTATAGGAATCAAAGGAATACCGCCATCATGTGCAGAAGGTATATGTGTCACTCACTGGTTTAGGAATAAAAGGAATACTGCCTTCATGTGCAGTAGGAATATGTATCAGACACTGATGTAGGAATCAAAGGAATACCACCATCATGTGCAGTAGGAATATGTATCAGTCACTAGCATAGGAATCAAAGGAATACCATCATCATGTACAGTAGGAATATGTATCAGTCACTGGTGTAAGAATCAAAGTAATACCGCCATCATGTGCAGAAGGTATATGTATCAGTCACTGGTGTAGGAATCAAAGGAATACCACCATCATGTGCAGTAGGAATATGTATCAGCCACTAGTATAGGAATCAAAGGAATACCGTCATCATGTGCAGTAGGACTATGTATCAGTCACTGTTGTAGGAATCAACGGAATACCGCCATCATGTGCAGTAGGAATATGTATCAGTCACTAGTATAAGAATCAAAGGAATACCGCCATCATGTACAGTAGGAATATGTATCAGTCACTAGTATAGGAATCAAAGGAATACCGCCATCACGTGCAGTAGAATATGTATCAGTTACTAGTATAGGAATCAAAGGAATACCACCATCATGTGCAGCAGGAATATGTATCAGTCACTGGTGTAGGAATCAAAGAAATACCACCATCACATGCAGTAGCTATATGTATCAGTCACTAGTAAAGGAATCAAAGGAATACCGTCATCATGTGCAGTAGGAATATGTATCAGTCACTGGTGTAGGAATCAAAGGAATACCGCCATCATGTGCAGTAGGAATATGTATCAGTCACTGTTGTAGGAATCAAAGGAATACCTCCATCATGTGCAGTAGGAATATGTATCAGTCACTAGTATAGGAATCAAAGGAATACCACCATCATGTGCAGCAGGAATATGTATCAGTCACTGGTGTAGGAATCAAAGAAATACCACTATCACATGCAGTAGCTATATGTATCAGTCACTAGTAAAGGAATCAAAGGAATACCGTCATCATGTGCAGTAGGAATATGTATCAGTCACTGGTGTAGGAATCAAAGGAATACCGCCATCATGTGCAGTAGGAATATGTATCAGTCACTGTTGTAGGAATCAAAGGAATACCGCCATCATGTGCAGTAGGAATATGTATCAGTCATTAGTAAAGGAATCAAAGGAATACCGCCATCATGTGCAGTAGGTATATGTATCAGTCACTGGTGTAGGAATCAAAGGAATACCGCCATCATGTGCAGTAGTTATATGTATCAGTCACTAGTAAAGGAATCATAGGAATACCACCATCATGTGCAGTAGGAATATGTATCAGTCACTGGTGTACGAATCAAAGGAATACCACCATCATGTGCAGTAGGAATATGTATCAATCACTGGTATAGGAGTCAAGAGAATAACCCATCATGTGCAGTAGGTATATGTATCAGTCACGCAGACCCTGAAAATTTTAGGATGAAGTACTTCGGCAGATATTCTGAAGTTAGAAACAAATCAATCAGTACATACTGAAAACAAATATTTAGCTTGTCAAGAGTGATAAAAAGAGGGGAGTCACATGAATGGCTACTGCCTGGCTACTACTAATGCTGGTCTTACCACAGCTTCACTCTGTTGAGATACAATACTCCTTTGCTTTTTCTCTCACCAGAAGCAAAATGTTAGCACCAATCCCAAGAAGAGAAGCAGGCCACAGCCTGTTTGGTGATCCACAGTCTTGTCCCAGATTATGCAAGGGTCTGTAGGCTTGTAGTCTTTTTTGGTAGATGCCTCGAATAGCAACCAGACCAATCAGGTACGCTAAGCACAGACACTCACTCTCCAATCAGAAACAGTCAGGAATCAATGCACTCTTCTCCTACTCTCACCAGGATCAGAAAATAAGCACAAAGTCCAAGCTGTCACCTATAAAGCAGTTATTAAGCTTTCTGGTGGGCAGCAGTCTCCAGGAAACAATGTAACTGCACTCCTTCTCTCACCAGGAGAAAACAGAAGCACTAATCCCAAGATGACTACTGAGAAGCAGAATGTGGGCTCTACAATAACTGTTGGTCTTGGAATAGATGCTTAAAGCTAAGATGAAAAAATAGTTTATCCTAAACACTGCAGTATGCACTAAGCAGTTAGATATGAAAGTGGGTAACTTAAGTTTTAGCTGTCTAAAAAGTTAAGTTTTAGTGGAGAGACACTATTTTTAAAAGAGCAAGATAGATTGAAAGGGGTGGGCACTTTTGTATTCTGGTACTGTGGAATACAGTAAGATGGCCAATAAATTTAAATAGTTGAAGGGGAGTGATTTCAGAAAATGATAATTTTGTGCTTACTCACACCAGCCAGTAAAAGCAGAGAGGAAATGAGATGGTCAAATTAACATAAGAGGCAGGCAACTAGAAAGACAGTGGTGTTTAAAAACACAGCAGTAACAGGGTGGAAGGGTGGGGAAAATTTCTGTCTGACTCACAAGAGACAGAGCTGTGGTCTATTTTCAAGTTTTAATACGCAGTTAAAAGCAGACTACAAGTAAAACAGTGTAAAGAAAACGAATCACAGTATACACAATAGAAAAAGGCAATAAAGTAATACAAAATACAAGAAATAAAAAGCAAACTATCCTTTCCCACACAGCAAACTGTTGCAGAGTCTGGGTGAGCCTTTCTAGTAAAGCTCTGAAATGTTTTATTTTACCCCTTAAATAGAAGGTTTAGTTCCTAGCTCCACCCCCTCAGTTCACAGATGATTAACCTTAACTGACCTCTTCTAACTTATGTGTGACTCCTTAATTGACCTGTTCTAATTTCTGTCTAACTCACAAGAGACAGAGCTGTGGTCTCTTTTCAAGTTTTAATATGCAGTTAAAAGCAGAATACAAGTAAAACACAAAGTAAAGAAAAGAATCACAGTATACAAAATAGAAAAATGCAATAAAGTAATACAAAATACAAGAAATAAAAAAGCAAACTAATCTTTCCCTCACAGCAAACTGTTGCAGAGTCTGGGTGAGCCTTTCCAGTAAGTATTCCCTTGATTCCTATACCAGTGACTGATACATATTCCTACTGCACATGATGGTGGCCTTCCTTTGATTCCTTTACCAGTGACTGATACATATACCTACTGCATATGATGGGGTATTCTTTTGATTCCTATACCAGTGACTGATGCATATACCTACTGCACATGATGGCGGTACAGTAGCCCTCCAGGGACAACCAGAGGTCTTGTTCCAAAGTCCTTTTCAGGACTCTTTTGCTCACACTGGAAATACAAAAGCCCTTTTTAGGGCTCCTACAAAAGTCTATCACTTACAGCCCCTAGCAGGATTCCCAAGGGACTGTTCCCACAGTTTTTTTCAGGACTTACAACCACAGTGGGACCCAGCTATTCAACAACATTTTCTGGTCTCAACGGGGGCCACACATAAGGGAATCCCTGTACATCTCCAACCAGGTAACCTGAACAACTTTAAATAGAGTGCTCATGCTTTCTATCCTTCATTTGTTGTAATAATTACTGTTCATAATCATGGAGCTTTTCTCCCTGGGCCTCTGCTGAAAATGGACTTGTGTCCAGTTAGACTTTCCTGGTAACCGAATATAAAATAAATTAAATTAATAAACATTTTAGTAGTTTGATTATCTGAGACCCTCTCACAGCTGTTTGCAATCATTCAAGCTATGTGATATATGCAGGATACCAAAATGAGTACCATTACATACTCATATTTGGACGAGTCCCTAGGGCTGAATTGTAGTTTCTCCAGTGACACAGATTTACTAAAAGCCTTGATCCATTCATTACTGCAGAGTCTATACCGAATCCCATCAGACAGGAATGAAAAATGGTAGACTGCACAACAGGTGTTTATGCACTCCTTCCTTTTCCTGATGATTTCCCATCTGCAGCTTTAGTCCGAGCAGGTCTGGCAAAGGAGCATGAAGATGTGAAAATGTGATTCATAATCCAATAAGCTGCCCCTGCCTTAGAAATGCCCACCTAATTAGTGCCTTGAAATATTCCCTCAAGCCCAAATGAAATGTTAATTTCCACTTATGTCCACAAATTTGGTGATTGCCACTGGACCCTTGAAATGTTTGTTGAACAAACATCAGTTCCCTGTCCAACAGCTATAAACAGAAAATCTCTGTTTTTATACTTGCATCCTCATTACACAACCTAAGCTTAGGTAAACATTGTTGTAAATCTGTGGTCTCAGAGTAGAAGATCCCTATGTTTGTTCCTTCTTATTAAGCTCACAAAGATTACACAGTTCGTATCTTTGCTGTCACTTGAAAGCTTGCCACAAGCATCTTTAAGTGAGCATATTGTGAAAATCTCCTCGCCTTACAGTTTTGTGATTGATCTATAGTTAGCACAAGAGGCAACAGCAACAGCATTGTAGCAGGGCATTTTGTGATGTACTGAATAATGACTTTGAAGAGGTTCTGTAAGGCAAGATCCTACACTGTATGTGCCAAGCTTATAAATGTTATTACAGTCTTTGCGTTCAAGGTCAGTGAACTGGAGGTTTGTTAATGAGAAGCAAGGCTACATAACTGCAAATCAGATATTTTTAAAGTCATGTGTTTTCTTTTTTCAGCATTATTAGCATAGGAATTTCTACAGGTGACACATGTTGAAATCTATATTTATACCCACAAAGTAAAGCTCTATTAAAGACACCAGACATAGCTGAAAATTGCTCTTGCTACTGTGAATTACTATTTCTATTTTTCTTTGTTGGAAATGTAAGCTTTAATTAATTTAATGCATGTGGTTAAAGTTGCATATTATATCTAAATGATTCAGTTGGATGTTTGCCTTCAACTGCCAGCTGTAAGTACCCATGTTTTTGTTTTCTGCTTTAAAATAATGGGCTAAATATTGAAAAGTTGAATATTTCTGAGTTGGGAAATGGTGTTATTTAAGGAAGGCCATCAATAAAAGTTACAGCTTGTGTTTTGTCTCGTGGCAGTTCCACAAACTCCTATGCAGGGGATGTGCCACCTGCAGCACCCCGAGTTTTATTTCTAATTCTCGTATTACTGTATCCTAGGGAAAGGGCAGTTACCCTGTTACATCTGTCCCAAAATATACAGTCACTGAAATGAAAGGGCAGCACTGCATGTGGTAAGCATAGTAATGTCGCACTCTAATGCAGTGATACATAAATGGGCTCAAAGAAAAATCTGTTTTACAAGAGTAAGTGAGGCTTCAGTCAAAAAGCCTGCTTCTGGTTACTGTCGTTTATTGAAGTAACATCCAGGGGATCTGTAATAAAATATCACATCTCCCAAAATCAGGATACAGAAGTACAAAACCTCATAACTAAAACTGCAGTGTCTTACAAGAATGTAACATTACAAAGTATGAACACAAAACAGTGCACAGCACTGAAAATATCACTTTTGCAGGAGGTGGTCTGCAACCTACAACCCCTATCCCCCATCTGAGAGTTTTGCCCACACACCTGGTCTCTATGTATATTACAAATGAGGCTATACAAACTCAGAGGAATGGGAAACATTAAAAAGAACCTCACCGTTCTCCAATTCTATGTCACACAACCTCAGAAATGTCATTATTACCACCAGAAATAAAATAAAATGTTTTGTGCCATGATAACAGCAACATAAATAAAATTATCAAACATGCATGACACTTTACATGTGCAAGTAGCACAGGCATGTACAAACACACACACACACATTAACATTCAGACTGTCTATATCCCATCTTACCCATAAACAATTACGTAGACCCTCCACCAACCCCTACACATGTATACAGGTCGCAGCCTTACCCTATATTCACATACACACAAATTAACACACACACACACACACACACACACACACACACACACACACACACACACACACACACACACACAGACACACACACACACACACACACATACACACAAAATCCCATTTTCATTTCCTACCTCCTCAAAATGTGCATACATGTTCACATCTTCCCTTATCCTCTCTCCTCACTAATTACTCCACAGGCTTATCTTTTCCAGATACCCACAAACACAGATACCCAGTCTTACTCCCTAAACATTCATCCACAAACATTCATCAGATTCCCAGTGTCATCTTGCAGCAAATGCACGTATATATGAACTTGGTCTTGTCCCCCTCCCAGCTGCACACACATACCCATGTATACACACTCTCAGGCTCATCTTCCCTATTCATACATACAAGCTCCCAGTCATGCCCCTTGCATGCAAACACACACACACACACACACACACACACACACACACACACACACACACACACACACACACACACACACACACACACACACACAGACACACACACACACACACACACACAGCTGGGAAAGGCTGGCACAGGTTTACTAACTCTGCCCCCTTCTGCCCAGACTATAAGGTAGTTACCACTGCCACCAGAACCCCTTATCAGCTACTTTAAGCCCCTTAACAAAGGATGTCCAATTTTGCTATGTAATATTAATATTAATACAAATGGTAGTTTGACCAAGGGCAAGGCTATTAGGAGTGGCCCACACAGTGTCAACAAATAAATATGTAGGTACTCTCAAAACTTTTAATATCTCTACGCAGATCAGCCACAATGAAAAGTTTAAATATATTTAATAATAAAAGAACAAGACAATACTAAATATATATTCACAGTGACATCAGAGTTCAAAACCACTGGAACTATTTAAAATAACATTGCAGGACAGTCTCAAATAAATAAAGAAAAATATCTAAACTAAGCTTCACCATATCCCTGACTGAATCTAACAGAAGTATACTATAACCTAACAACTTATTAATAGAGTAAGGCAGATGTGTGATGAATGGTTTGTCTTGTTGTTGTCAGGTCCAAGACATAATGAAGAATGGTCTGCCTCACTAACAGACTTCTCAAATTAATATCTAAAATATTACTGCTAGGATAGCTCGCAGAATGACATTATTTCTGGTCATCTGACTTCTAGTTCCCAGGCCAAAACCCTCATTACTAGAAGCTGCCAGCATTTAGCATCTACGTGTAAAAATATACAGACAAGGGCTTTTCCTCAGATCTTTGGCAGTTGTTGGAAGTCATAAAGCAATTGTATTCCTTCATGCTTCAAAAGTAGCAATTAGTTCCCTCCAAGGACAATACAGAAAGCTTCCTAGCACAGACTCTGTGTTTCTAGCTGCATTGAAAACCTGAGAGGTAGCCTCTTTATTGCATCCTATAAAGCAATTTAATTGCAGATATTTTACTACAGTTTATTAGACTGAGGTTAACCTCCTGTAGTCTAGTTTCCACTGTTAAAATATATACATTTAAACAGTTACAATAGTGCAAGTAGATTTCTGTTCTCTTCTATTAGGGCACACTGTGGTTACATTTCAAACACAACAGTTTTATAAATACCTTTTCAACACAAACATCTGTACAGAGCAGTTTGATATACACATGACATACATTTCTAATACATTTGTAAAAAACGAATCTTGTATAAATCATTTTTATATACACCAATAACATAACTATTTACAAAATTCCAGCTAGCTGTGCTGGCAGTATCTCTTTTCATCACACTTCTTCTCCCCTTCGAAAACTCAAGCTATTTTTTCAACTGGCCCTTTAGAAACATTGCTTGAGAGGAATGAGCCTAAGTACATTACCCCATTCCCTGTCTTAAGAGCCCATCTTCATTGGCATTGCTAACCCCAGTACAGTGTTGCACTGTCATATCATATGCCTACAACCCTAGGCTCCACCATAGTAACCTGTGATTTTGCTGGCAGTCTCCCTGTAGCCATAGATCCACCTCAGACTCCTCCTGCCTTTTACTGCAAATACTTAGCACCAGGGTCTCTCTATCATGGTAAGGTTTCATCATGTTAACAAGGTACAGTTTGTGCCCCTGCCTCCTGCCTAGCAGTTCTACCCTGTAGTTAGCATCACTAATGTTTCTTACCACATTGAATGGTCCCTCCCAAGCTGCCTGCAGTTTGTTGTGTGTGACAGGAATGAGAACCATAATCTGCTGCCCCACAGCATACTCTCTAGCTCAGGCATTCCTGTCATACCAAACCTTTTTATGCTGTTGGGTTTTTGCCAGGTTCTCCTGTGTCAGTCCCATGAGTTCTCTGAGCCTTGAGCTGAGGTTTAGGACATATGCCACAAGAGACTCCTTGTGGGATTCACACTAACTCTCTCACTCATCGTGAATCAAATATAGAAGTCCACTTACTCTATGCCCATATAGCAACTCAAAGGGTGAAAAACTTTGGATTCCTGGGGCACCTCTCTGTAAGTAAGCAACAGATGGGGAAAATATTTGTCCCACTCCTTCTTAAACTGTTCTGCAAATGCCCATAGTATGGTCTTTCGTGTAAATTTTAACCTCTCCACAAGACAATTAGTCTGGGGATAGTAGGGAGGTCTTTAGGTGCTTCACCCCACAGTGCTTCCACAAACAAGCCAGTAGGTCTGATATGAAATTGGCCCCTCTGTCAGTCAGTATTTCTTTTGGGAAACCTACCAAATCTCTAACAAAGCATTTGCCACCTTTTCTATCTCAATGGAGGACAGAGACACCACTTCAGGGTAACTGATAGCATAATCTGCTACCACTAGGATATATTCTTCCCTGTGGAACTTGGGGTACTCAGAGGCCCCACAATGTCCATTGCTACCCTCTGAAATAGCTCTTCAGTCACAGGCAAAAGCATCAAAGGAGCTTTGACCTTGTCTCCTGCCTTGCCTACCTTTTGGCAGTGCTCACAGGTCCTGCAGTACCCTGTTACATCCCTGGAAATCCCAGGCCAATAAACGTTCTGCATAGTACGTCTGTTTGTATGCTTTATGCCGATATGACCTGCAAAGGGAATATTATGGGCTATGGCTAGAAGTGCCAGACAGTAAGCTCTGGGCACTACCAACTGCTGTATTACCTCACCCTCTAGCCCTCTTTCAGGGATCCACTCTATATATATGGTAACCCTTTGTCTCCAGTATACAGATTCCCCCTTTCCTTGAGAGTCAAGTACCTCCCTGGCCACCTCCCTCAAGCCTTGTAATGTAGGTTTGAGAGCTGAGCCTGTCTCAACCTTCCCTTTGTAACCCTTCCCAGCTCCCCTCCCACAGAAATTTGAGTATCCACTAACAACGGTGCCTCACCGTCAGTCTGGGTACTACTACTCACCTCTGCCCTTGCAGTCACTCTATCCAAGGGAACATCAGTACCCACAAGCAGCTGTGACTCACCTTCAGTCTCACTGCTACAAGGTAGCTCCCTCCCTGAAGTAGCCACCTCACTAGTCCTGGCTTCAAATGCATGGCCTGTCTGGGTCCCCCCCCCCAGGCTACCAGACCCACATGCCTGTTTCCAAGCCTGACTGCATGTCACTGCATGCACACAAGGTACTGCATTATCAAAATCATTTCCTATCAGGACATCTGTAGGAATATCCTCAAACACACCTACTTTCTTGCTTCCTTCCCCACCAGTCAAGGTGAAACCTAGCCAAAGGTATTTAGAATAGGGTCCCTCCTAAAGCTCTGACTGGAGTAGACTGTCCAAGCAAGTAGTGCTCCTCTTTAACCATTGCAGGCTTTACAATGAGTAGGTTAGAGGCTGTGTCTCTCTTAGCAGTAGCCTGTTTCTCATCAACTAAGACAGGATATATAACCTCTTGTGGTAGTTTGGTACCCTTGTTGCCTCCAGACAACTTACCACTGACATTCTGTCATTCCCACTTGCTGGCTCTCCCACCTTTTCTTACCCACCATGCCTTCATTGACATACATATGCTACATGGCACCACTGGTACATTTAAAACATTTAACCCTGGATCCTAACCATGTACCTAAACTAGTGGCTTCCTCTGTTACTGGCGGACTCTGTTGGGGAGGTTTAGGCTGCCCACCATGGTTCCCCTTAGGCCCATGTGCAGCACTGGGTATCCTTTTCCTGCACAGTGATGCCCTTCTTGCTAGGTGTAGGTCTCCTTTTTTCTCCAACTCATCTGTGGTTTTGCATTCTCTATCTTCCAACAAGATTCTCATGTCCTCAGGCAAAGTGCTAAGGGCTTGTTCCCTCACCAAAAGGTCCACCAGTCCTAAAAAGTGGTGACCTGACACCCACTCACCCACCTATGGAAATAAGTGCTTAAACTCAGCAACATAATCACACACACTTTCATCTGCCTTGCGTATATGCTCACAAAACATTTTTCTATAAGCTTCAGGTGTTAACTTAAAACACCTTAATAAATAAATGAGTATAAAAAAACAAAATAACTCACGATAGAGAACAAACGTGGTACTGCTCAAAAGGAGAAGTCAAATAATAAATATAATCAAGAGCAGAGCAGTCTACGAACCATGCAGTCCATAAGAAAAGTCCACCTTAAAGGTATGATCATCCCCATATGCCATAATATGTTTGGATAGGACATTGGTTTGTGTTCTAACTCTAATATTATAGACATGTTCCCTAATTCTGTCTCTTAATAGCCTATCCGTTTTCCCAAATAACATGACCCGCAGGTCACACACTTAGCTAAATAAACCACATGTGATGTTCTGCAGTCTGCACTGATTTCAAAGTGAAAGTGCTGACCTGTATAGGGGTGTACAAAAATCCCTGTGGTGTCCAAGTAATCACAGAAATTACATTTCCAACACAGATGGGTACCTTTCATACATTCAGAGAATCTGCCTCTATCCCTAGTATAACATAACATCCTTTTCAGGTTGCATTTATTTTTGAACAAAAAACTAGGGTTCTCTCCTACAACATTCTTAACCACTGGATCAATGGTTAAAACACACCAGTTTTTCCTAATAATATTCGTAATTGGCTTAACATCTGTGGTAAAGTACATCGGAACTTTCATAACATTTGGATAAGGGACATCCTTGGGGCAATCAATGGATTCAACATTATAAGAATAATAGGGTCTAGCTTTGTCTTGCCTTAAATCACTAATCCCATGAAGATTCTTATCTACCTCAAAGGAACCATAGCCCCTATCTACAAGCCTACCTCTCAGTATGGTCAACTCCTGACTGGATCCCTCATCAGAGGCTCTCATCCCTTGTCCTCTGATGACATTCTTGAAGATATACTGGGAGTGCATGCTACTTCTATGTAAAAGGGTGTTCCTGTAGCATTGTTTACTATACTTGAGGGCGGCGCAGTGGTGCAGCGGTTAATGCTATCGCCTCACAGTAAGAGGTTCTCTGGTTTGATTCTCAGCTGGGGTGCCTTCTGTGTGGAGTTTGCATGTTCTCCCTGCATTCGCGTGGGTTTCCTCCGGGTACTCCGGTTTCCTCCCACATTCTAAAGACATGCTGCTGGAGCATTTCTCCCCGGGCCTCCGCTGAAAACAGGATCTGTGGAACCTAGTCGGACTTTCCCGGTCAACAAATGTTAAATAAATAAATAAAATAAATAAAATAAAATATACACCCCAGTATTAATTAAACCATTATTCAACCTTTCCACATATACATCCAGATATTCAATCCTGGTTTGAGAATAATTCATGGTGAATTTCAAAAAACTCATACATTCCATTAAGTTGTACCAGGAATAAACTCAAGTCAATAGATGTACCCTCCCACAGAAAGAAGAGATCATCGACAAAACATTGATAGAACTTAACATGTCTTTGGTATAAATTCATCTTAAATAATGCTTCTTCTTCCCATAGTGCCATAAACATGTTGGCGTAGCTATTGGCACAAAAAGTGCCCATAGCTACGCCATCACGCTGTAGGTATATATTGTCTTCAAAGGTGAACACATTGTTCTCTAGAATTGTCTCTAAGAACAAACATATTAAATCTACTTGTTTGTTCTCATAATCATTATGTCTATGTAGGTAGTTATGCATTGGGTATAATGGTAAAAAGGGACTGTACGTCCAATATAACAAAATAAAACTCAAAATCCAGTTCCAAAGAGTCCTCATAATCATATAGATCAACAAAAAATTGCTTAGTATATTTCAAAATGAATATATTGTTATCCAAGATAGGCCGTAAACATTTTTCCGCATACAGGGAAAAGGGTTCAGTAACTCACCCTTTCCCAGCAACTATGGGTCTCACTGGGGGGGGTTTGACCATCCTTATGGATTTTAGGAAGGCCTTGTATGGAGCTTAACAAGGGACATTCAACTTTCAAAAACTTATATAGTTCTAGACTTATCAACTCACTCTTCAGTAAATCTTCCAGCATAGATAGGATACACCCCTGTAAGAAATGTACCCTATCCAAATCAATCTGGTGGTAGAAATGATCATTACTTAACATAATATTCATACTTTCAACATAACTACTTTTATCCATCAAAACTGTTGGGCCTCCCTTATCTGCAGGCCTTATCATGATGGAGTCATTGTCTTGTAAACATTTCAGAGCAAGTAGTTCTTTATAATTCAAATTATACTTCACATTTCTATTCATATTGTTCAACCGTTTATCATCATAGAACCTATATAAATCATCTTCCACCATTTTATTAAAGGCTTCAACTAGTGGATGTGGGTTAGGCATATACAGACTAGGTTTTCTAAAACTATTCATTACATTATCTAATGAATTGCCAAATTCCAACTTAAACATAACATTCCTACTAAAATATTTTACATCAATCATTGTTTCAGTTAGGTCACTAGCCCTAGAAGGAATAAAGGTCAGTCCTTTGTTTAAAACAGACATTTCCTCTTAACTAAGAATTCTCTTCAAGAGATTCCAGATTAAAGAGTCCCCACTTGACTCCAGATCTTTTTGATAGTCTGATTCAACTGTCTCTCTGTTGAAAGTTTGCACTTCTGCCTCCCCCGACTCATGGACCGAGTTCTTGCAGGCCCTTTCTCCCCACTGATGGGTAAAGGGAACTGGGGGTAAGAAGCTGTATTGGAGGTAGATGGTATCATAGATGGTACAATATGCAAGGCTGACCTAGTTTTAGGCCTTACATCTTCTATATGTGTGTGCCCACTACCTTCAGGTATTACGCTGTCAATAATAGATGAAGAAATATCAGTGTGCTCCGATAATACCGGAATCTGATTTGGTCAATCCTATGTATTATACAATGTCCCAGCCTTATTCCCTTGTATGGGGGAGTAGCAGCTTTAGCAGTCTCAGGTATATTTAGACTTGGTGAGGCATTAATCGCCCTCATGTTCCAGTACACGATGTGCTGTTTCTACCCTGGGCCATGTAAAAACATGTCCATTCTGGAACTCCCATGTATCTCTATCTATTTTATCTTTTTTCTGTTGCAAGAACCTTCTCTCGAAGACTACTACACCATCAAGTAGCCCTTTGAGAATACAGTCCATTAAACTGATAGGATACTTATGATAGAGCACAGACTGCTGTTCTTTAATGGAAGCTCTTAACAGCTCTTCCTCTGGTCTAAAATAATCTATGAGGAGAGCCATATATTTACCGCTTACCTCTAAATTTAACAGCTGCCATCTGGCCAATAAATCAGGATGCTGCATACCGTAAGTTGGCATCTTCAAGACTCTGAGACATCTCGGTACGATCTTTCTAGAGAGGCACACCTCAAAATGTTGCCGTTGAGTTTGGAGCCGCTTTAATTTCAAAAGATCCTTCTCTAGTTTATCCATCACTTGCTTCAGCATTTCCGACTGCACTGAATCAACATGAGCTGTCGTCTCACTGGATATGACATCATGGGCCATCAAAGGGTTGCTTTCCAATCTAACACAGGCAAGAAACCTGTCTGGAATACTCCGAGTCACCTCTACAGGTCTACTGGGTCTGTAATCCAATTCTAAGTCTTGTAGATTCCCTTCTGCCATGTCCCTTCTAGGTGTGATATAAAAACGTACAAATGAGTATAAAAAAACAAAATAATACACCATAGAGGGCAAACATGGTACTGCTCAAAAGGAGAAGGCAAATAATAAATATAATCAAGAGCAGAGCAGTCCATGAATCATGCAGTCCATAAGAAAAGTCCACCAAACATGGTAAATTCTGTTTTATTTTAAAACTGGTAAGCGCTTTCACATAGAAGCTTCTTCAGACCATCAAACAAATACTGGTTCAAATTAATTTAAATAGTGCACATTAGCCAATCAACTTGTATTAGGCAATACATATGTACTATTTTAAAGTGAACTCACAATATTATGCACACTTCAGCACTAATAACAAATGTATAAACCATAAAAATAACTATTATAAAATAGAATATATGCAAATAAAAAAATCATATTAAGGATATTAGGCATATAAAGTAGTGTAGTGTGGGCTTATTATATCATACGGGGATGATCATACCTTTAGATTTTTGGTAATGGATCTGGTTAAACCCACAGTACGGGAAGGTGATATACAAAATCTATCCAAAAGCAAGGAAGTTAGGTGGATTTTTAGGCTTAGGGAAGACAGGGGTATGGGCTTGAATGAGAGAGCTTCCATTAAGCCCCCACTAAAATCTAGGAGAATTTCTGTAAGGTAGTCCTGTGATGATATGTTTATATTTTTATTTGTTTATAAATATTATAATGTTTTATATGCCTAATATCCTTAATATGACTTTGTATATTGGCATATATTCTATTTTATAATAGTTATGTTTATGGTTTATACATTTGTTATTAGTGCTGAAGTTTGCATAATATTGTGAGTTCACTTTAAATTAGTACATTTGTATTGTCTAATACAAGTTGATTGTCTAATGTGCACTATTTAAATGAATTTGAACCGGTATTTGTTTGATGGTCTGAAGAAGCTCCTATGTGAAAGCACTTACCAGTTTTAAAAAATAAAACAGAATTTACCATTTATGGTGGACTTTTCTTATGGACTGCATGGTTTGTGGACCGCTCTGCTTTTGACTCTAATAAACAATTTTAACTGTGTTATAATTTAAGCAATCAGTATCAGACAATTTAGAAATAGCAGTCACAGCTCTGCCATGGAGTAAGGTGGTCAGGAATTGTACCCAGAGCCCTAGGTCAACATTATACTATTTACATACCCTTTCAAATATATGAATAAAACTAACAAAATTATCACCCTCTGTAAATTGTGGAAGAAATTTACTGACCTTTATTGCTTCTGGGGTTCAGTGATTCTTTTCCCCATTACCTCCATGACCTTGGCGAAAACTCAGCATATCTTTTTCATGTTACCTTTGCCTCTCATTTTCTTCAGCATCCAAATGATTCTAGTTCCAACCGTTTGGCCTTCAGTTCAAGTCTCTTTAACTCCAGACAGATTTTTATGTCCTCTGAAGCAAAGTTGAATTGTTCATTTTCTGAGAGTTGTACATCCCAAAAGCTAGTCTGGTTGTCGTCCCAGTTGCTGGTCTGTGATACAGCTGTGACTAAGGCTACAATCATTTCCATTTTAGTCAGGTTGGCATGCACCAGTCCCTCTCAACCTCTTAGAGCAAAAAATCTGGAAAAAGCCTAAAATGATGGGGGGACAGATAGGGACAGATTTTAAATATTGCTCTTACAAACTTAGAAAGCTGAATGAATAACATAATAGGTTTTGCATTAGCATGCATTTGCTGAAGGATTTGGAGTCTTAAACTCAAATATTTGTCATTATTTAATGACTTCAATCCTCAGCTATTTGCCAGAAAGGTACAGATTTTTGGAGGAACACACAAACAATATGAGGCAAAAATCTGGACATTCTGCAAAAATCTGTAAAGTTGACAGGTATGCATCCTTTTGCTTGGCACATCTCAGCCAACTGACTCCTTGTCAGCTTCCGTAATCCTCTGCTGACATCCTTGCCTGCTCTCCCTGACTAACTAAGCTAACAAAAAAATAAATAACTATTGTGATATAAAACTCTGAATATCTACTGTGTAGCTGCTTGAGAGTACAAACAGCTTCTTTAGTGACCACTGTTTACAGGCTACAGGAGTTCAATATGCACACCACTGAATCCCAGTATGTGATGTGGTGATCCCACCATTGTCAATAAAATGTGATGTGGATATCCCACCACTGCCACCAAATGTGATGGACCTCCACTGGACCAGTAATCAAGGAGCCTCAATCCTCACCACTGGCAACAGTGGGGGATGTTCACTGAAAGGATGACAAGTGCGCACACAGTATGTTCAGATGCAGCTCTCTGCATCAAGTACAATTCCCCTTAAGAGCACACAGACACTACAGTCAGTCCAGGGCTGATTTCTCACTCTTCTCCAGATCCCCAATATGATTCCCAACTGGCACAGCTATAGAGTTGAGCCTTTATCCAGGGTTCCAAGCCAAGTCTTCCAACACTCTCTCTGTCCAACCAGTGCTTCATATCTCTGCTCAAGCAGCTGACACACATACTCTTGGAGATTTGTTTTACATACACACACACACACACACACACACACACACACACACACACACACACACACACACACACACACACACACACACCCGGGTTAAGGCTGGTACAGGTTTACTAGCTATGCCCCTTTCTGCCCAGACTATATGGCAGTTACCACTGCCTCCAGAACCCCTTATTACTTACTTTAAGGCCCTTAACAAAGGGTGTCCAATTTTACTGTGCAATAGTAATATTAATACAAATGATAGTTTGACCAAGAGCAAGGCTATTAGGAGTGGCCCACATAGTGTCACCAAATAAATATGAAAGCACTCTCAAAACTTAAATATCTGTACACAGATCAGCCACAATGAAAGGTTTAAATATATTTAATAATAAATGATACAAGAATAAGACAATACTAAATATATATTCACGGTGACATTAGAGTTCAAAACCACAGAAAATATTTAAAACAACATTGCAGGAAAGTCTCAAATAAATAAAGAAAAATACCTAAACTAAACTTTACTATATTCCTGGATACATCTAAGAGAATTACACTATAACCTAAGAACTTACTAATTGAGCAAGGCAGATGTGTGGTGAATGGTTTGTCTTGTTGCTCTCAGGTCTAGTAATGCAGAATGTTCTGTCTCACTAAGAGACTTCTCACATTAATATCTAAAATATTACTGCTGGGATAGCTTGCAGAATTACATCATTTCTCATCATCTGACTTCTAGTTCCTAGGCCAAGCCCCCCCCCCCCCATTGCTAGAAGCTGGTAGCATTTAGCATCTACCTGTAAAAATATACAGAAAAGGGCTTTTCCTCAGATCTTTGGCAGATGCTGAAAGTCATAAAGCAATTGTATTCCTTCATGCTTCAAAAGTAGCTATTAGTTCACTCCAAGGACAATACAGAAAGCTTCCTAGCACAGACTCTGTATCTCTAGCTGCATTGAAAACTTGAAGGTTTGCCTCTTTATTGCATCCTATGAAGTAATTTAATTTCAGATATTTTTCTAAAGTTCACCAAAACGACCAAACAAAAAATCCTCCAAAGAAATAAACAATGGGCCAAATGGCGCTCAACAAAAAGCTCCTCAGACCACCTGAAATTCAGAAAGTTTAGAAATGAAACAAAAAAAGCCATATTAGCCGATAAAAGAAACTACTACTACCAACTACAACAAACCAACCAAAATAATCCCCAAAAATTCTGGCGAGGTATCAATAACCTCCTACACCCTGGATGCTCAAGTACTCCCTCTCCCTCTGGCTCTGATCACAACAATCCCATCCAAATAGCTGACTCATTTAATACTTTTTTCACTGAAACCATATAATCCCTAGCCAACCAGCTATCCCCTAGCATCCCAGGCTCTGCCACAACCTTTACCAATAATTCTCATCAATTTCATTTTCAGCCAGTGCCCAATTCACTTATCTGTAACCTCATACAGAAACTTAAACCCACTACTCTCTCTGCTGATAAATTACCTGCAGAATACCTGCAAAAAGCTGCTAAAGTCATAGCCTACCCCATATCCATCCTCATTAACAGAACTATTTCTGAAGGATCTATTCCCCTAATCTGGAAAGTCTCTCACATAATTCTCCTGCATAAGGGAGGTAACTCCAAAGAGTTGTCCAATTATAGGCCCATAGCTATTCTATCTCCTTTGGCAAAAATAATGGAGAAATGTATACACATACAACTGTTAACCTACCTACTCGATCACAATTTATTAGCACCCTGTCAACATGGCTTTAGACCATTTCATAGCACCACCTCTGCTTTCTTATCCTTCACTAACCATATTAACAGCAATCGTAATATTGATACTCTATCCTCAGCTGTTTTTATTGATCTGTCCAAAGCATTTGACATGGTGAATCACCACCTCCTTATAGACACACTCAAAAACCTGTCATTGGACAACCATACTATACAGTGGTTCCATTCATACCTACATAACAGGCAACAGGCTGTACTATGGGAAAATACTTTATCTTCCCACGTCCCAGTCACTCTAGGGGTCCCACAAGGATCTATATTAGGCCCATTACTCTTCTCCATCTTTACAAATGACCTTCATTCTGTAATTCCTCAAGCTGACTGTATCCAATACGCTGACGACTCCACACTCATATGCGCTGCTGCTTCTCAATCAGAACTTCAGTCACTAACCCAAATGACCTTTAGTACAGTTGAAAACTGGCTCCTACAAAGACGTCTTATCCTTAACCCCAAAAACAAAAATGCTACTATTTACCCCCACCATAGAACCTCCCACTTAACTTTACTATTACTTCACATGATGGAACTATAAAATCTCCGGGACCAACCACCAAACTACTCGGGTACTAATAGATAACAACTTGTCCTTTGAACCTCACATTAATAACACCATAAAAATAGTAAACAAGAAACTAGGTTCCCTCTATAGAATAAAACCCTTTCTTACACCTCCAGCCAGGGTTACTATTGCTCATACCCACCTCATCTCTACCTTGCTCTATGCCTCCCCTATCTATACCAAAATATGTAGAAGTAATCTGAGTAAACTTACATCCTCCTACAACAATATTGCCAGATTTGCAGCTGGGTCCTCCTATAGAACTCATCACTGTATCAATCTGAATCAGTTAGGGTGGTTAGAGCTGCCAAATTTAATACTTTCCAATCAATTAATAGTAGCCCATAAGATCCTGTATTTACCTCAAAATACACCCATACTTACATCCCTAGTCATCCCCTATAATAACCTCAAGACCTTACGCTCAGCTAATAACCTACTTATACAAATATCAAAATCCAACAACTTAGCTGGTGACACCTTGTTCTCCAATACAGTAGGTAAAGACTGGAATATCCTCCCAAGCCAGCTAACCTCAATATCCTCTGTCAGCTTATTTAAAAGCAAGCTTAAACCCTACCTCAAATCACACTGGCTATGCCCCTGTGTTAACCCAGACTAAGTACCTAACTATTAACTAGACTCCCACAATTCCTAGCCTATCATGATCTTGTGTTGTCTCACTAATTTTTAGTGAGCTTAACATTCCTTAGGATTTTTTCTCATGTAAATAAGTATATACTGTGGAATGATCAAACACTTTCATATAGTATCACAACCTATGTGTTAAATAACACTAGAAATCCATCCTTGTTTGCTGTTCTTCTATACTCTATCTATTGATCTCTAGTGTTTTTCTTTCTTAGGTTTTGTGAGACCTTAGTATCTCTTATCATAAATTACTAGGTGTATCTAATTTTGTAATATGTTATAAAGATTTGTACTACACCATTTCTAATACAAATGTATTAGTCTTATTCATCTATTCTTAGATAAATTTTTCCTTTTTCCTACTGAAATATAAAATATATAATCTTAGGCTTGTACTATAATTGTTAAAACTTATGTACCAAATTATACTGTTATTGTCTTTGTCTTGACCTTTTATGTTGTTGTAATTTGTGGAGCTTTTCTCCCCGGGCCTCCACTGAAAATGGACATATATCCAGCTGGACTAGCCCGGTCAACAAATGTAAAATAAAAATAAAATAAAATAAAGTTTACTAGACTGAGGTTAACCTCCTGTATTCCAGTTTCCACCGTTAAAATATATACATTTAAACAGTTACAATAGTGCATGTAGATTTCTGTTCTCTTCCAGTAGAGCACACTTTGGTTACATTTTAAAGACAGCAGTTTTACAAATACCTTTTCAACACAAACATCTGTACAGAGCAGTTTGATATACACATGACATACATTTCTAATATATTTGTAACACAAGCATCTTGTATAAATCATTTCGATATACACCAATGACATATAATTATTTACAAAATTCCAGCTAGCTGTGCTGGCAGTATCTCCTTTCATCACACCTCTTTATAAAATCAAATGCATATTTGTCAATTTCCAAGTAGTAAAAATCATAGCAGAGGGTCAAAAAACGAGAACTTTATTGTTTTTCACAACAGAAGATATTTATATACTAGACCATGTATAGTTAGTGGTAATAAATATCTGTATACGTTTAAGTTTATGCAATTAATAAAGTATGCTCCCATAAACATATCAGACTTTATGACGAATGTCATAAATCTAGGAGGAACAAACATAGAGTTATGCATAAATCAAAGCAACTGAGATGTATGCTCGGTTTTAAATTCAAGTGATACATGAAAGTTGTAATATGTACATTTGTTTCATTAGCCTAGTCCCATTCTGTTTTTATTTCTGATGTGTTAAGTTATCTTAGTTTTCATATTTCTAGTTGTTCTTCTAACATAGAAGGTTATATTGCATTTTCAGTGTTCCACGTTACTAGGGAAGATATTTCTAAAGTCTAAGTGTGCACTTTCTGATGTAATTTTTAGGTTTCTTAGTTAAAAATGCTACAGATTCATCTGACATTACATTCCTGTTGGGATTCCTGGAGTTTATAAAGAAGAATCAATTGCCATTCCATGGATCATAATCATGTTGCCAATATCCCTTCAAAGGGTACCTCTTGCCTCCAAGAGAGAAAAAACAAGTCAGGTCTGGGATGACTTATGAGCATCCACCCAATTGTAAAGGTTTGTCTTAAAGGATGCAATGGTATCACTCTATTGCATGTATAATGGAAGATTCTTTTAGAGAAGAGGGCAGCATTGAGTATTATATCTGTTTCTCTAGTGTGCCTTATTTATTTGTTGATGGAGATTCAAGGATTAAATATGAACAATTGTGGAGCCATTTGTTTTGTGGTGGTGTAGGAGATCAATGAAGGTTGGGTCCTTGATAGAACAGAATGTTAGACATAAATCACCATGCAGGAGTTACTTCTTTAATACTGTCTCCACATGTGCTAAGGCAAACTGCACATGCCGGCAAGTACGAAATAAGAATGATTTTAAATAGCAGTTGTATGCCCTATATGTAGTACTAGAGACCTAAAAAGTATATTCATATCAGTATCAGTTAAGTAATAGAATTCTGCACTGCTACACTGTCATTGAATACAAAATTTCATATAAAGTGCATTATTTTAGCATGCAGTGAGAACATTGTACACTGACAGCTTGCTTGTGCACCTGAAACCATGTATCAAAGTACCTAAGGATAATCCTTGTCACTTATAAACATCACAGAGATTTACTACACAGTAACAAGCAAAATGACATCACTCTCATGAATTGCAGTCAAATACTGTGGCATGCCTGGTATATCGCTATTGGAGAGCCATGAGTAAAACAGGCCAACTCTATGTCCATGCAGAGCAAAAACAAGCCATGGCGAACCTGATGCATCCTTGTTAGAGAGCGCTCAACAAGACTGCCTATCTATGTGCCCATAAAGTGCAGTGGCATGTCATGATGCATCTGATGCACCCCTCTCAGATATCTGTGAGGAAGACTGACACTCTGTGTGTCCATGCTGTCCAGTAGTGTACAGTGGTGCATCTGATGTAGCTCTACCACAGAACTATAAATAGGACTACCAAAATGATGCATACACCCTTGGAGATACTACAATACATATCACAATATAAATTACACATGGTGCAACAAAGAACACTAACACACAGCATGCACACAGCACAGTAAGTACAACACCATCATAGTTAAAATATGGTAATGATTTGAAATGTTAGGACCCACTAGAGAATGTTCCAAAATATGGAGACTGAATGGCCAAAAGATTGGACATATGTATACTAAGTCCAAGATGCCATTTCTCAGAATATTCCCTTTTCTCCAATGTATGGCAATCTCGGAGTTGGCATATAAAACTTTGGGGAGGGGGCTTGCCCTCCCTGCAAAAAGAAGTTTTAAGGAGAACAGCGATTTCTGACATTCGTTCTTTTCCATGTTTTCTGTCTTTTTCTTTCATCTTTTAGGTGCTCGCTATTTCAAGTGCCAACATTTCAATAGGGAGCTCTAAAGGATGTACTTTTGCTCAACTTCTGCCCAGGCATCTCTGAGTTTTAAAAAATGTTTTGCTACCTACCCTGTTCTCCTCACCTGTAATGTGAATAAATTGATTATGAGGTATATTTAACACAAAAGGCAAATAATGAATGATGTATATATATGTAAATACTAATATGTGTATAGTCGCCAATGTTTCTCAGATGTTTAGCTTACTTTTCACATAAGTGCAGCTTGGTAGGGTCTCTGGCTGAGAGGCTGACCCCTTTTCTTATACATTGTTATCCTGTCCTTGGAATTCCTGTAGTCTGGTCAAGGACCTATCATGCAGTGCCGCATTTCTGCACAGCTGGTTACAACTGCTACCTGTCTGAAGAGATATGAGACATAAAGAAGACAACTTCCCATAAATATCCTTGTTAGCATCTGCCCCATAAAGTCACTCATGGAGTTTTTAACTTTCCAGCTATTTCTTTCTTATCAAACTGTCTCTATAGAGATCTTCCCAATAAATGATAAGTTTTAAGTAGCCATCAATTTTAAACTGGCAGAGTAAACACATGTACATGTGCCTGTCATTAATTTCGCACAATAAATTATTTTGCAGAGCTATCAGCCATAGCAGTATACCTGGAAGTGGGTCCTAAAGTTATTATGTTGTGGTACTGGATTTGATTGCAGTCAGTACACTATTATTTCAAATATGTGGTATGCATGTGTCACAGACAGACGGCACCACAGAGCAGGCAGTTATGTATAATGGTATACTAATATATTATATTACATATAAAGAATATTGACATTTACATTACAAACCTGTTTAAGGAGGTAAGTAATATTGCTGCTATGTGCAACAGTTGCTTCATATATTGCAAACATTTAATGTTCATATTGGTTTTAATGTATATTTTCTAAGCATAGATATGAAACTTAATGTGATATAAATGAAAACCAAATGACAATGACATGTTACTATGCAGTTAACATGCATGCCAAAAGGATCACACAAATACATTGATCAGTGTGGATTATTAATATCATACATTACAAAATATTAAACAAAGAATCTAGAAACAAAACCATTTAAGACTGCATTTCAACAGTCAATGTTCAGAATGTAATGAATCTGTGAAATCTAAAAACATCAACTTTCAGCGTTAAATAAGTAGTCAGCTTAACTATAGCCAAAATATGCAGTATCTTTATGAATAAATTCAAATGACAGGTAGTAGTGCAAAGGAACGAGTATAATGTAAACGTTTCAGGCTTGATATTTACTCAGGCATCCAGTTCCAAATCTGTTGATATAAATACGTTTATTAGCAAATAAAAACAAATAGAACACGGATAAGCGCTTTCACTAAAGTTAGCTTCTTCAGATCCTGTAGACAGTGAATAAGGACAGCATATTTTATAGTGAACATAATGAAGTGATTGAAGCAATTAAATATATTAATTAAGAACAGCTTGGGTACAATCACATAAATATAGAGAGCAGTAATATGGCTAAAATATGTAAACATTTTAAAAGAAAGAAATATATATATCACATAGATAAAAGAAAGAATTAAGTCACATAAATATGGACAAAATATATATACATTTAAAAACATAATACATATATATATATCAAATCATCTTCATGTGTGATTAGTGGTACTAATGAACTCTATGCATAAATAAATATATATATATGTGTAAAAACATCATCATATAAGATTTATATGAAAAATATATATGTATATATGGACTGATAGTATATATGATAAATAAATAAACAAATAAATGGACGATTGAGTATACTAGTTTAAATAAATGTGTTAATGCATGCTAATACATGGTAATACATATGTATATGACCATGAATATGTTCAGTTTATACATATTAAAGTTATAAAATAATGTAATATGTAAATGTGTATATGTTTAATATGTATGTAAGGATAATGGATTATAAATAAATAAGTTTATAAATTATTGTGAAATGTATGGTATATGTATATGTGAATATAATATATAGTGGGATGTGTATATGTAGTAGTAATATATATGTATGTATATAGGGAAAAAATATATAAATATAAATATGAATATAAATAGTAAATATAAATATATCTAAAAACAAAGTGAATGTTGAAAATATCTAAAAACAAGGTGAATGTTAAAAATATGTATGGAATGTTAAAAAGATTGGAAAAGTGTGAATATAATAATAAATATAATTATTGAAAAATTGTTAAGGTGTGTATTTGAATGCTTCCTGAGACTGATGGATAATGGTATATAAAATTGCTATGAGGTGAAATAAATGTATATATTCTTATATAATGTAATGTATAGTAAAGGGTAATATGAATGCTTAAAATTAGCAAATATATATATATTTATTTATTTAATATGTCTGCGTTGTTTAAGATAGGGCTTTATTGATGCCCTTTCATTTAAACCATGTCCTTTATCTGCTCTGAGTTGGATAATCCAACCACTTTCCCTTCCTTCTGTGTGGCATCTTATATTCCCTCCCCTTTCATTTGGTGTTATTACTTCCAACACTCTGAATGTAAATGTGTGGGAGTCGCCTACCTGCATTATGTGCTTAGCTAAAGCATTGTTGAGATTTTTCTTTCTAATGCTGTAACAATGCTCCCTCATCCTATCACGTAGGCATCGATTGGTTTTGCCTACGTAGAATGAGGAGCATAGTTTGCATACTGCTAGATACACCACATTGCAAGTCATACAGTTGGCATCTACAGTAATGTGAAATTCTTTGTTCAGATCTGGATGAATAAAAATAGAATCAGTATTTATTAAAAAGCAAAAATTACAATGTCCGCATGGTCTGGTGTTCCCATCTAATGGTGTATCTTTTCTATCCTTATTGTAGCATAATAACCTTTTTAAATTTCTTTTGTTTCTGTATAGGAACGATGGATTGTCACTTACTATGCCCTTGATTCCATCATCAGTCATTAAAATATCCCAATGTTTGTTGATAATATATTTGATTTCATTATTATCCCTTGTAAAGAAAGTAGAAAATTTCACTTTATGTGGATTTGAAACATTAATGTTATCTTTTGTAGTACTTGGTCCAAAGTAAGGTGCACCTCTATTTGCACGTATATCTACTGTTATCTTTAGATGTTCCATTATTTCATTGGAACTATATCCCCTTTCTAATAAATTATTTTTTAAATCAATTAAATCACTTTCTAAACCAGTCTCAGTTGAATTCATCCTTGACATTCGAAGGGCCTGACCCTTCATGATGTTTTTGAAAACATATGTTGGGTGCATACTATTTCTGAATAAAAGCATGTTCCGATGACAGTTTTTCCTGTGAGTGCCTGTATTGATTATTCCACATGGTAATTTTTCAATAAAAAGGTCTAAGAAATCAATCTTGCTTGTGTTCCATTTTGCTGTAAATTTTAAGCAAGTATTCATATTATTCACAACAGTAATAAAATTATGTAGATCACTCAATTGACCATCCCATAAAATAAATAAATCATCTACAAAGCGCCTGTAAAATTGTACATTAGATTTAAATAGCATGTCCTGAAAAAGGACTGCTTCTTCCCATTGGGCCAGGAACATGTTGGCGTAGCTATTGGCACAAGGAGTGCCCATAGCTACGCCATCACACTGCCTGTAAATGTCATTGTCAAAAATGAACACATTGTTTTCCAGGACTATTTCTAAAAAGTGTGTTATCAAATCAATTAAAGTGTCAGAGTATTCACTGTGATTTTTCAAATAAGAGCTGACAAACGTCATTCCCAAAGCATTGGGAATTACTGTAAAGAGTGATTGTACATCTAGAGTGACTAAAATTAAATTTTCTATAGATGTACAACCCTTTAAGTTGTCGTATAAATCTGCTAAAAATTGCTTTGAATCACGCAACACATATGGATTAGTGTCAAGAATACATCTTAGGTGTTTTTCAATGAAAACTGATAAGTGTTCGGTCACCCAACCTCTTCCTGAGACTATTGGTCTCATTGGTGGGTCAGAAGAATTTTTATGAATTTTCGGTAGGCCCTGAATGATTGGAATGGTGGGTGTTTCTATATGTAGGTATTCATATAAATTTTTGTTAATTAGGCCGCTTTTGTAGATGTCTGATAAAATATTGTATATATCAATACATTTTTTGTTTACAGTTTCAATATTTTCCCTAATATAAAATTTATCTTGTAGCATTAACTTCATTTTCTGTATATAGTGTTCACTATCTAGAATTACTATCCCCGATCCCTTGTCTGCAGGTCTAATTGAAATGTTTGATTCATTTTTTAATTTGTTTAAACTGGTTCTTTCTTTATAATTTAAATTATCAAATCTTTTCTTATTTCTTTTTTCATAATGTTTTTTATCATTAAAAAACTTATGAAACTCATCCTCAGTGACTTTAAAATATGCTTCTACTAGAGGGTGGTTAGCTGGTATGAAGTCACTTAGATTTTTAAAAACAAATGGTCTTTTATTACCGTTGGTGCTTGTATTATGTGTAGTAGCTTCATCTTTTGAACCGAACATGTGCTTCAACATAATATTACGACAAAAAATTTTTAAGTCTGTAATTGTGTCGGTAATCTCACTATTAGTATGAGGTATGAAATTTAAACCCTTATTTAAAAGTTTCACATCATCATTTGTTAATTCAAAACTGGATAAATTAAAGATTAACCCTAGTGATTGTTGTTCCACATTTTCTTCAGAGTGGTGGATTGGGGAGCTTCTCCTGATATCTTTCTTTTCTGTCTCCCTCTGCTCATTGATCGGGCCCTTCTTGGCCCTCTGTCTTGACGTGTGGCTAAAGGGAAGGATAATCCAGTTATTGATTCCATATTGTTGATATTTTCTCTTATCTTTGGTCTTACTACCGGTGTAGATGGTGCCTTGCTGTTAGTGCTGGCATTAGCAATGCTTACTTTAGGATATAAATTCTGGTTTGTAGTGTCACTTGTATGTGTTAAGTGTATGACGTCAGATGAATCATTACAAATATTATCTGATTCATTACATAATGTTATATGTCCATCTGAAAAAGTTGTTAAATGACTATTATTCCCATGTTTTTCATTAAAATCAGTTATATTAGTTATGCTTTTATTGGTTTCTTTGGCATTCATATTCACTGAGTCATTTAAGGTAGTGACATTAATTTCATTAGATTTCTGTACATTTTTGTTAATGCTAATATCACATTCAACTTGGTCATGCATTGTGTTATGACCATTGCTTGTATGAAGATTAGTAGTAGAAGGCCTTTCATTAGTATTCACAGCAACTGGTACATTTCTAGCAACATTATTAGTATTTGAGACATACCTAGGCCAAGTAAAGACATTACCGTTTTTAAAATCTCTAAAATCTCTCGCTACTTTTGATTTCTTTTGTTGGAACAGTTTATGTTCGTAAGCTGCTACACAGTCCAACATATTTTCAAATAATGCATTAACAACACTTTCCGTGAAATTATCAAAAAGTTCTGTTTGTTTTACGTTTATAGTGCTTATTAATGTTTTTTCTTCTGGCAGAAAAAAGTCTATTAATAATTGTAGGTACTTACGGCTAGTATCAATGTTGATACGCTGCCATAGTGCCAGCAATTCAGGATAGTCCTGCCCTTGACTGGGCATTGAAAAAACTCGTAATCCACGTGGTATTATGTTGCTTTTGTGGGCAGAATTCGAAATGTATTCGTTGAATCTGCAAGCGTTTCAATTTATAGAAATCCTTTTCGATATCACCAAGTGTTCTGTTTAATCTCTCCATGTCAACCATCGTTTTTTCACCTTCATTCGCAGCAGTGTTATCTTCCAAGAACCATGTTGGAATGGAAGATCTGTTTAAGTATTTCCGGAAGCGTGATTCAAGCGCTTCCTTGCCCCGATGTTCACTTCTAGGATTCTGCATGGTGGTGACAGCGTCTACCCCTCGGTATTCACCTCCTGGCTTACGCGTGATATTAACAGTGTCTATGCCCCGGTATTCACCTCCTGGCTTGTGCGTGGTATTAACAGTGTCTGCGTCCCGGTATTCACCTCCTGGTTTATGCATGATTTTAGCATTGTCTACGCCTCGGTATTCACCTCCTGGTTTGTAGGCAAGTTCTATGTCTGTCATCGTAACTTGGCTAAAAATTCCCAAAGTAAAACACCTCGTTCCTCGAATTGGTGTGGCAAATTGAATAAGTAGAAAACGATAGCAAAGTCAGTCCAAATGGTAAATGCACTTGTACCAAGTAAAAAAATAAATTCAAATGACAGGTAGTAGTGCAAAGGAACGAGTATAATGTAAACGTTTCAGGCTTGATATTTACTCAGGCATCCAGTTCCAAATCTGTTGATATAAATACGTTTATTAGCAAATAAAAACAAATAGAACACGGATAAGCGCTTTCACTAAAGTTAGCTTCTTCAGATCCTGTAGACAGTGAATAAGGACAGCATATTTTATAGTGAACATAATGAAGTGATTGAAGCAATTAAATATATTAATTAAGAACAGCTTGGGTACAATCACATAAATATAGAGAGCAGTAATATGGCTAAAATATGTAAACATTTTAAAAGAAAGAAATATATATATCACATAGATAAAAGAAAGAATTAAGTCACATAAATATGGACAAAATATATATACATTTAAAAACATAATACATATATATATATATCAAATCATCTTCATGTGTGATTAGTGGTACTAATGAACTCTATGCATAAATAAATATATATATATATATGTGTAAAAACATCATCATATAAGATTTATATAAAAAATATATATGTATATATGGACTGATAGTATATATGATAAATAAATTTTATTTAAAAGATTGATCCATTTTTTTTTATATAAACTGAAAGTTTACATTAAAAATTTTTTGGGCATATTACCTTAAATTAAAATTTATTTTTTATTGTAATGATTTTCCATTTGACTGCTTTTTTTTTGTTTTTTCTTTTAAATTTTACAAATTTGGCCATTTTACTTGGGATTTTGAAGTGAAGAAGCTAAACTTTTACCAGGGGTGTCATGCAAGAAATTGGGAAAAGGGGTAATAAACGGGCATGTTAATACCAAAATAACGATAGACGTTATTGCGTCCGATTTTATAGGAGCGTTACCCCATTGGACTAAATGCTGGAGAAGTTAAAAGGGAAAAATAAACATTTCCTTCCCTGTTTTGAAAATTGGTGGGGTGAAACCGTGTTACAGGAGATTTAAACAGCCTATGGTGTTCAATTAAACATCGCATCACGTCAAATAACAATTTTCCCCAAAGGCTAAACCTGTTAAGGTTTTCAATGGCAGGAAGGTAACCGAAGGGGCAGGATTTCAAATTGAACCCCGTATTAAATTTTAAAGTTTTCTCCCGGAAAACTTTCAAAAAAACAAGGGGTTTTTTGGGATCCGGAAGGTTTAACTTTTGAAATTTTGGACTGAACACAATCAAAACTTTTAAAAAAGGAAATCAATAAGTGTTCAAATTTTTAAATAGGAAAGGGTTTCTTGTGGGTAGTTCTCAAACTAATAATGTTGCTAAATTACCGGTTGCTGTGAATAATAAGGCCTTTAACAATCTTCATAAAATTTAAACAATTATGACCAATTATGGAATAGATTTAAAAAATTACAAAACATAAAATTTTGTATCTAAATATGTAATGAATGGGAACATTAAGCATAACTAATAAATGATTTTAAAAAAAGAAATTTTCATTAACAACTTTTTTAAAGGACAAAATTATGAATAATCGATAAAATTTTTTGTTTACTACGCCCAAATTCCCAAAACAAACCTAAAAAGAAAAAACTCTTTTTTTAAAAAAGTTTTTTTTTTAAGTTCCTTTTTGCACTTTTTTTTTTTTTAAAAAAATTTTTAAATTTTTTTTTTTTGAATTATTTTAAATTAAAGAAAAGATTTTTTTGGGAAATTTGAAATAATTTAATTTTTGGGTTTGCATTTTATTTTTTTTGGACATTTTGGGTATGTTTAAAAAGAATTTACCCCAGGGTAAATATTCTGTCGGGGAAAACTTTTCCAGTGGGGCTTAATCCCGGATAATATCTAAAAAGGAAATTTAACTGAATTAAATTTAATAAGCTGAAATCAAAATTAATGTCACTACCTTAAATGACTCAGTGAATATGAATGCCAAAGAAACCAATAAAAGCATAACTAATATAACTGATTTTAATGAAAAACATGGGAATAATAGTCATTTAACAACTTTTCAGATGGACATATAACATTATGTAATGAATCAGATAATATTTGTAATGATTCATCTGACGTCATACACTTAACACATACAAGTGACACTACAAACCAGAATTTATATCCTAAAGTAAGCATTGCTAATGCCAGCACTAACAGCAAGGCACCATCTACACCGGTAGTAAGACCAAAGATAAGAGAAAATATCAACAATATGGAATCAATAACTGGATTATCCTTCCCTTTAGCCACACGTCAAGACAGAGGGCCAAGAAGGGCCCGATCAATGAGCAGAGGGAGACAGAAAAGAAAGATATCAGGAGAAGCTCCCCAATCCACCACTCTGAAGAAAATGTGGAACAACAATCACTAGGGTTAATCTTTAATTTATCCAGTTTTGAATTAACAAATGATGATGTGAAACTTTTAAATAAGGGTTTAAATTTCATACCTCATACTAATAGTGAGATTACCGACACAATTACAGACTTAAAAATTTTTTGTCGTAATATTATGTTGAAGCACATGTTCGGTTCAAAAGATGAAGCTACTACACATAATACAAGCACCAACGGTAATAAAAGACTGTTTGTTTTTAAAAATCTAAGTGACTTCATACCAGCTAACCACCCTCTAGTAGAAGCATATTTTAAAGTCACTGAGGATGAGTTTCATAAGTTTTTTAATGATAAAAAACATTATGAAAAAAGAAATAAGAAAAGATTTGATAATTTAAATTATAAAGAAAGAACCAGTTTAAACAAATTAAAAAATGAATCAAACATTTCAATTAGACCTGCAGACAAGGGATCGGGGATAGTAATTCTAGATAGTGAACACTATATACAGAAAATGAAGTTAATGCTACAAGATAAATTTTATATTAGGGAAAATATTGAAACTGTAAACAAAAAATGTATTGATATATACAATATTTTATCAGACATCTACAAAAGCGGCCTAATTAACAAAAATTTATATGAATACCTACATATAGAAACACCCACCATTCCAATCATTCAGGGCCTACCGAAAATTCATAAAAATTCTTCTGACCCACCAATGAGACCAATAGTCTCAGGAAGAGGTTGGGTGACCGAACACTTATCAGTTTTCATTGAAAAACACCTAAGATGTATTCTTGACACTAATCCATATGTGTGCGTGATTCAAAGCAATTTTTAGCAGATTTATACGACAAACTAAAGGGTTGTACATCTATAGAAAATTTAATTTTAGTCACTCTAGATGTACAATCACTCTTACAGTAATTCCCAATGCTTTGGGAATGACGTTTGTCAGCTCTTATTTGAAAAATCACAGTGAATACTCTGACACTTTAATTGATTTGATAACACACTTTTTAGAAATAGTCCTGGAAAACAATGTGTTCATTTTGACAATGACATTTACAGGCAGTGTGATGGCGTAGCTATGGGCACTCCTTGTGCCAATAGCTACGCCAACATGTTCCTGGCCCAATGGGAAGAAGCAGTCCTTTTTCAGGACATGCTATTTAAATCTAATGTACAATTTTACAGGCGCTTTGTAGATGATTTATTTATTTTATGGGATGGTCAATTGAGTGATCTACATAATTTTATTACTGTTGTGAATAATATGAATACTTGCTTAAAATTTACAGCAAAATGGAACACAAGCAAGATTGATTTCTTAGACCTTTTTATTGAAAAATTACCATGTGGAATAATCAATACAGGCATTCACAGGAAAAACTGTCATCGGAACATGCTTTTATTCAGAAATAGTATGCACCCAACATATGTTTTCAAAAACATCATGAAGGGTCAGGCCCTTCGAATGTCAAGGATGAATTCAACTGAGACTGGTTTAGAAAGTGATTTAATTGATTTAAAAAATAATTTATTAGAAAGGGGATATAGTTCCAATGAAATAATGGAACATCTAAAGATAACAGTAGATACACGTGCAAATAGAGGTGCACCTTACTTTGGACCAAGTACTACAAAAGATAACATTAATGTTTCAAATCCACATAAAGTGAAATTTTCTACTTTCTTTACAAGGGATAATAATGAAATCAAATATATTATCAACAAACATTGGGATATTTTAATGACTGATGATGGAATCAAGGGCATAGTAGGTGACAATCCATCGTTCCTATACAGAAACAAAAGAAATTTAAAAAGGTTATTATGCTACAATAAGGATAGAAAAGATACACCATTAGATGGGAACACCAGACCATGCGGACATTGTAATTTTTGCTTTTTAATAAATACTGATTCTATTTTTATTCATCCAGATCTGAACAAAGAATTTCACATTACTGTAGATGCCAACTGTATGACTTGCAATGTGGTGTATCTAGCAGTATGCAAACTATGCTCCTCATTCTACGTAGGCAAAACCAATCGATGCCTACGTGATAGGATGAGGGAGCATTGTTACAGCATTAGAAAGAAAAATCTCAACAATGCTTTAGCTAAGCACATAATGCAGGTAGGCGACTCCCACACATTTACATTCAGAGTGTTGGAAGTAATAACACCAAATGAAAGGGGAGGGAATATAAGATGCCACACAGAAGGAAGGGAAAGTGGTTGGATTATCCAACTCAGAGCAGATAAAGGACATGGTTTAAATGAAAGGGCATCAATAAAGCCCTATCTTAAACAACGCAGACATATTAAATAAATAAATATATATATATATTTGCTAATTTTAAGCATTCATATTACCCTTTACTATACATTACATTATATAAGAATATATACATTTATTTCACCTCATAGCAATTTTATATACCATTATCCATCAGTCTCAGGAAGCATTCAAATACACACCTTAACAATGTTTCAATAATTATATTTATTATTATATTCACACTTTTCCAATCTTTTTAACATTCCATACATATTTTTAACATTCACCTTGTTTTTAGATATTTTCAACATTCACCTTGTTTTTAGATATATTTATATTTACTATTTATATTCATATTTATATTTATATATTTTTCCCTATATACATACATATATATTACTACTACATATACACATCCCACTATATATTATATTCACATATACATATACCATACATTTCACAATAATTTATAAACTTATTTATTTATAATCCATTATCCTTACATACATATTAAACATATACACATTTACATATTACATTATTTTATAACTTTAATATGTATAAACTGAACATATTCATGGTCATATAAATATGTAATACCATGTATTAGCATGCATTAACACATTTATTTAAACTAGTATACTCAATCATAGGTTCATAGGTTCATAGGTTTATACTAGGCTATCTGCCCTAAGGCATTTATAAGCCTAGCCCAAATTATTGTGGCTTACGCCACCCCTTATATGAAAAAATACTGTGCCCATTAGTTTGTTGTGCCTCTGTCCAGCAGTGACCCAGAGATGATTCCCGGGGTAAACCTACGATCTCCCATCCACAGGTCTAGATTTCTCTTGAACAGAGTCAGCGAGGTGCTCTGCCTCACATGGACCGGGATTTTATTCCACAGCATAGGGAGTCTCTGAGTGATAAATCTATCCCTCCAGCACGTCCTATTTATATCCGTGCTAAGGTTTAAGTCGCTTGCTCTAGTGGTTTTGGTGGATTTGGATTTTTGAGGTGGAGCATGTCCATTAATTCCGGGTTGGACATGGCCTTGTATGTCAGGCACATGTCACCTCTGAGCAGACGGTATGCAACTGAATAGAGCTGGAGTTTCTTCAATCTGGCAGCATATGACAGATTTTGGAGTCCCTTTATCCTTTTGGTGAGGAACTTTTGGGGTCTCTCCAATTGCTGCAGATGTCGGGTGAGATACATCCCGAATGGGGCATTGTACTCGATCATTGGTCTGATAAGTGAAGAGTACAGGGAACAATGACCTCACTAGATCTGGATGTGAATCCCTTCATGATCAGGTGGGCAATGTAGAAGGTCTTTCTAACCACTTTAGCAATGTGAGTGTCAAAAGAAAGGCCACTGTCAACCTGGGTCCCCAGGTCCCTGATAACCTCTTCTGTGCTTAGTGGATTGCCACCTATATGGTAGCTTGGGGTTACCTTGTTTTTCCCGAAGGGTATGACTATACATTTTTGGCGTTTAACTTCAGGCCATGGCTCTGGCACCAGCTATCTGTTTCCGTGAGTCCCTTCTGAAGGATATCCGTGTCCGATGCACTTTCCACTATGGCCCAGTTTGCAGTCATCTGCAAACTTTGTCAGCCAAAGTCCTCCCATGTTGGCCTGTACTTCTGAGAAGTAGATGCCAAACAATAGGGGCCAAGGACCGAGCCCTGTGGGACACCACTTGTGACCGGCTTGGAGTCTGACACAGCGCCAGCAACTCTAACCCTGTGGGTTCTGTCCTTAAGCCAGTTTGCAACCCATCTTGTGACATATGGGTTTACATTTAAGCTGGTAAGTTTTTCTACAATACCCGAGTGGGGTATTGTGTCGAAAGCCTTTGCAAGGTCAAGGTAGGCTGTATGGACTGCCTTTCCCTCATCAATGGCCTTGGTGACTATTTCGAAGAAGTCGACCAAGTTCAAAAGGCATGATCTTCCCTTGACAAAGCCAAACTGGGTCGGGTCCAATGTCTGCAAGTCCCCTATATCGTTGTTTATGAGCTCCATTATGATCCTCTCCATAGCTTTGCAGACTAGACTTGTTAAGGTTATGGGGCGGTAATTACCAGGGTCCGTAGAGGCGCCACCTTTGTGGAGTGGGACCACAGTTGCCGTACGCCACTCCTTGGGCACGTATCCTGTGGTAAGGCTGAGATTAAACAGCTGCCTTATGTGCGGGTTTAATTCCTCATTTAGCTCGTGTAGCACACAGCCGGGGACACCATCCGGTCCCATTGATGCTGTGTTTTTAGCTTTAGAGAGAGCAGCTTTCACCTGCGCATTTGAGATGTCCGGGAGGCTACACTCGGCTGGGATAGTTATCTCTCCTTTAGGGGGAGAGGGTGAAGTTTGCACTGAACCTGTCTGCCAGTATGTTGGCAATGTCTGTGGGTTCAGTGATTTTTGTATCATTTTGGACTAATTCTGAGCATATCTGTGAGTTTCCACCCAGGTTGCTAACATAGCTGAAAAAGGCCTTATGATTGTCCTTTGAATCCATGGCAATTTTTCTCTCAAAATTGGCCTTAGTTGATTTTATGAGTGCTCGTATTTTTTACTAATAATGATCAGGGTGACTTCCCTTTTATCGATTTTGTTCTATCATGTAATAGCTTTCTCCTCTTATTGTAAAGTTTGTTAATGGCTGGGGTCCACCAGACTGGACGTTTGCCCTTTGTGGAAAGAGTCTTGGTTTTATTTGGGATTGCCTGATCCATGCAGTCCTGGAGGTGTTCATAGAAGGCATTTGTAAGGGCTTCCGCAGCTTGGGTTGTGGTTTCCTCTGACTCAGGGGCCTTGAAGGATACCACACCAGTCTTGAGTAGTGTGAAGTTTGCTTTAGAGAAGTTCTTCACTATGGTCTTTTTGTTTGGGGTGGGGGGATGTGGATTTCCAGTGAGATTAGTTTATGATCAGATCTCACCAATGAGGGATATACTTCGGTGTGGAGCATTTTGTCCCCATGTTTGTGACAATGAGATCTAGTATATTTTCTCCTCTCGTGGGAACAGTGACTAGCTGTTCCATGGCATTTGAATTTATGAACTCCAGGAACCGTTGGGCTAGAAAGTTAGGGCTTGAGTAATGTTCCCAGTCTATATTCGGGTAGTTGAAGTCACCCAATATGATGGTGTTTGGAGATACATTTATACCCTCCAGTGTCTTCAGGAAGGCTGTGTGGGGTTCCTGAGTTTGAGAGGGTGGCCTGTAGCATGCTACAATTTGTAGAGCAGTTTTGCCTATTGTTAGTTGCACCTGGATGGTTTCCGGAGCTTCATGCGTTGCCACCAACCTGGAGGTGTGAGTATCCTTTATGAATATGGATACACCCCCTCCTTTTGTGGAGTGGTCCGGGTTTGGGGCCGGAACGCATGATATGAGGTAAAACCTAATAGTGCCGGGGTGCTCTCAGGAGCCTTGAACCAGGTTTCAGTTACAGCACAGACATCGATGTTCTCCATACTGAGAAGGGCCTCGAGTGCGTGCATTTTGAGATTTAGACTTCTGGCATTGAGCAGCATTACCCTCAATTTCTTCCCATTTTTGTTTTCTAGGGTGGTAGGTTTAGAATTTGAGCCTTGCCTAAAAAGGCACTATGGGGTGGCAAGAGCCTTAGCCAATATCCGGAATCCCAGGGGTGACAGGTGCAAGCCGTCCCTTGAAGCAGCGTGGCTTGTCAAGCATGTCATCCCAGGCAGACAGACACTGGATCCCCTTTGAATGACACCAGACATTAAGCCAATTGTTAAAGCTGATCATCTTGTCTCTATATTGTGGCATCATTCTTGGTGAAGGAAGGATACTGCTCAGGGTTAGGGTCATACCTGCCTGGGCTACATAATCAGAGAGCTCCTCTATGTCTCTTTTCATGCAGTCCAGGGAGGTGCGTCTCAGGTCGTTCACACCAGCATGGACAATGACTGTGTCATATTTGTACTTGCTGTGGAGTGACCAGTGCTTGTGTTATGTGGCGGATTCTAGCGCCCGATAGGCAGCTTACTGTGACCCTCTCCTTGTTCAGCCTGGTGAGTGGGACGTCAGTGTGTCTGACTATGGAGTCACCTATGACAAGTATGTTTGGTGTTGTATTTGGCCTTAAGGGCTGTGACTGCTTTGCACACTGCTTTTGTGGTTTATGTGTTGCTTGTGGGGTGTCTTGAGGTAGCAGTTGTTTGGGTGTCTGCTTTGGAGGCCTCTGCTGTTTAGGTAAATTTTTACTCAGAGCCTCCAGTATGTCTTTGTGTGTTTATGTGTTTGATTCAGTGGAGTGGTAGCATTATGTGAGGCTGGTTTTGTGGTGTGTGTAGTTGCCTTCTCCTCCTGTCTGGTCTTGCCAGTCCTGAGTTGAGAGAGCTCAGCCTCCAGTTTGGCTAAATAGCTGCATCTCTCGCAAGTATTTGTGTTATGTGGGAGGAGGAGAGGGTTGTCTGTGTACATGAGGCAGTTATAACATTGCCTCAAGATTCCCAGATTCACCAGCTGGACCGGAGAGGAGATTGACAACTGACCTTTGGACATGCTAGAATAATATTGGGAAATCCTTAATTGAAAACAAGGGCCAGTGGGGAGTGAGGGTGTAGTGCTTTTAATTTTTAGTGCTGACTTATATAATTGCTTTAGTGAGCAAGTGCCAGGTAACTTGAGTGCAATGTGATACAAGTAACTAAATGCAAAAACGACAAACAAATAAATCGTCCATTTATTTGTTTATTTATTTATCATATATACTATCAGTCCATATATACATATATATTTTTCATATAAATCTTATATGATGATGTTTTTACACATATATATATATTTATTTATGCATAGAGTTCATTAGTACCACTAATCACACATGAAGATGATTTGATATATATATATGTATTATGTTTTTAAATGTATATATATTTTGTCCATATTTATGTGACTTAAATTCTTTCTTTTATCTATGTGATATATATATTTCTTTCTTTTAAAATGTTTACATATTTTAGCCATATTACTGCTCTCTATATTTATGTGATTGTACCCAAGCTGTTCTTAATTAATATATTTAATTGCTTCAATCACTTCATTATGTTCACTATAAAATATGCTGTCCTTATTCACTGTCTACAGGATCTGAAGAAGCTAACTTTAGTGAAAGCGCTTATCCGTGTTCTATTTGTTTTTATTTGCTAATAAACGTATTTATATCAACAGATTTGGAACTGGATGCCTGAGTAAATATCAAGCCTGAAACGTTTACATTATACTCGTTCCTTTGCACTACTACCTGTCATTTGAATTTATTTTTTTACTTGGTACAAGTGCATTTACCATTTGGACTGACTTTGCTATCGTTTTCATCTTTATGAATAAGTTGATAGCCCTGAAATTACTTCTTCAGATTTACATCCATCCTCATTTTCCTCAAAATAAAAAGCAGTCCCAGCAGTGCTTAAGCCACCAAAAATGAATGATATAAACTTCGATCACATATGTGGGCTCTGAAAACTTAAGCATCAGCTGTGCTTAAACACAATAGTATAACATGCAGCTATATCAGCCAAGCAATTAAATGCACCATAAAGCCGACATTTGGATGACATACTGAGCAACCAATCAGATGGTAAAAGTCTCAAGAGTGCATTTAGGATCAGAGAAGGTTACTAGGCTAATGGCCCTGGGGCCCTTACAAGCCTAGCCAAGAGTTTATCCCCAAAAAAGAAACCTCTGTCAGCACCTGTCAATGAGGGACAAAGGTGGAACCCCTGGGACAAATTTATGGTTTCCCATCCACTCATCAAGGTTGCGCTTGAAGAGGATCAGCAAGGCACTCTATTTGACGTGTATAGGAAGTCTATTCCAGAGACGGGGCAGCCTCTGGGAGACAAACCTGTTTCTCCAGCAGGTTTTGTTGATGCCGCATATTAGATTTAGGTCTATCAAGCAGGTAATGTGTGAGGAGTTAGGCTTACAGATATGGAGCATCTCTAGTAGGGCAGGGTCTGATATTGCCCTGTAGGTGAGACACAGATCACTTCTGAGCAATCTTTATGATACCGAGTAAAGTGTTAATGATTTGAGCCTGTCCGCATAAGACAGGTGTTGGAGGCCATAGATTCTCTTTGTGAGGTATTTCTGTGGCCTTTCCAGTTGGTGCAGGTGTTTGGAGAGATACACACCGAATGGGGCATTATAATCAATTATACGTCTAATGAGTGAGCAGTACAAAGAGGTAAAAACCTCCTTTTTTATGGATGCAATCCCTTTACTTATGAGATGAACCAAGTAGAAGGCTTTTCTGACCACTGTCGCCACATGATGGTCGAATGTGAGATTGTTGTCAGCCTGAGTACCCAGGTCTCTCACCACAGATTGTGTGCTTAGGGGGTTGCCATTGATGTGGTAATCAGTAGGGGTCATGTTTTTGCTGAATGGTATGATAATACATTTTTTTGCATTTAAGTTAAGGCCATGACTTTAGCACCAGTTATTCGTAGCAGTGAGACCCTCTTGCAGTATGTTAATGTTATTTGGGGAGTCAAAGACAGCACCCAGCTTACAGTCATCCGCAAACTTGGTCAGCCACAGGCCCTTGGTCTTTGTCTGGACCTCTGTAAAGTTGATGCCAAACAGTAGGGGTCCCAGGACAGATCCCTGGGGAACACCACTATTGACAGGTCTGCTGTCGGAGGTGGTGGCACCTATTTTGACCTTGTGGGTCCTAGATGTGAGCCAGTTGGCCACCCATCTGATGAGATAGGGATTAACACCAAGTTGTGTTAGCTTTTCAATGATACCCAAGTGTGGATTGTGTCAAAGGCCTTGGCCAGGTCAAGGTAAGCTGTATGTACTGACTTTCCCTCATCCAGGGCCTTGGTGACAGTCTCAAAGAAGTCAACTAGGATCAGTAGGTAAGATCTGTCCCTGACAAATCCGAATTGGGTGGGGTCAAGTGTTTGGAGATTGTCTATGTCCTTGTTTATGAGATCTATAATAATACGCTCCATGGCTTTACAGATCAGACTTATCAAGCTAATGGGGCAATAGTTTCCCGGGTCAGTAGCTGCACCACCTTTTTGCAAGGGGATGTCAGTGGCAGTTCTCCACTCTGCTGGAATGAAGCCTGTAATTAGGCTGTGGTTGAATGAGGATGCTCAGTAGTGAAGCTAGTTCTTGCTGGAGATGGTGCAGAATAAAGCCTGGGATATTATCAGGTCCCATGGAAGCTGTGTTCTTTGCCTTAGTAGGGTCTTTAACACTTAATTTACAGAGATGTGAGGTGTGGGACAAGTATTGGGATGTCTTCTGGGCCTTTGGGGGGCGATAAGGGGGTGAAGTTTGTACTGAACCTATCAGGTAGTAGGTTGGCTAAGTTGGCAGGATCAGTGTAAGTGGTACCATTAAGTACTAATTCTGAACAAACTTGGGCTTTGCCATGGAGATTCCTAATGTAACTGAAGAAGAACTTGTGGTTTCCCTTTGTTTCAGAGGGTAGTTTCAACTCATAATTGGCTTTGGAGTTTTTCACTAGTGATCTAATTTGCTTGTTGAGGCAGAGGAGGGAGATTTTCCGATTTGGAATTTATTCCTTTTTACCCTTGGACAACAGTTTCTTCCTGTTATTGTAAAGCCTATTGATAGAGGATGTCCACCAGACAGATTTGTGTTTCCTTGAGGATTTAGTTCTCTTGCGTATGGCTGAGTCCATGCAGTTGTACAGGTGTTTGTATACTGTACTGGCGCACTGTTCAGCATAGTTGTCTGCATCCTCTGAGGAGGGTGGTGGTGTGAGTGAAGCTGCTGATACCCTCCCTTAGGAGGGTGTAGTCAGCTTTTGAGAAGTTTTTTAGCCTGGTTATGGCTGAGGAGGGGTTAGGTGGGGCAGAAACTTTGAATGAGACAGACTGGTGATCTAATCTCACCAGGGAAGAACATACTATGGGAGTGGTGCAGCGGTCACTCATATTGGTAAGAACCAAGTCCAGTATGTTATCTCCCCTTGTGAGGGATGAGACCAGCTGGTCTAGTGCGTTAGAGTTAATGAAGTCAAGGAATCATTGGGTGAGTGCATTAGTGCAGGAATAGTTCATCCTGTCTTTGGTGGGGTAGTTGAAGTCACCAAGGATCAGGGTTTTAGGGGGTATCTTGATGGAGCCAAGTAGGTCCAGGTAGGAGGAGTGGGTGTCCTGAGACATGGAGGGGGGTTCTATAGCTGGCTACAACTTAGATGGGTGTCTTGCCAACTGTCAGTTGCACCTGAAGTAATTGCAGTGTGTCATGCCAGTAAACCAGTCTGGAGGTGTGCCTGTCTTTAATGAAGATAGAGACTCCACCACCCTTAGCCTTTCCAACTTAATTTTGGGGTTGGAAAGTGTGGAATGAGGTATAGCCTGGTAAAGCAGGGGTGCTCTTCGCAGCCCTGAACCAAGTTTCCATGACTGCACAGACATCGGCATCTTCCAGTGTGAGGAGAGTCTCCAGTGAGTGCATTTTCAGATTAAGGCTCCTAGAATTGAGCAGCATGACCTTCAATTTGCTTTTTGACAAATCTTTCATGTTGGAAGATTTATCTTTGGGACATAGCCTAAAAAAACCACAATGGGGGAGGCAAGAACCTTGGCCAAGATCCAGAACCCCAGGGGTGACAGGTGGAGGCCATCTCTGGCAAAGCAATGAGGCCTGTCAACCATGTCATCCCAGGCAAACAGATACTGGATCCCCTTGAAAAGACACCAGAATCTAAGTCAATTGTTGAAGTTGATTATTTTTTTGTTTGTATTGTGGCATAATTTGTGGTGAAGGTAGGATACTGCTCAGGGCTAGGGTCACACCTGCCTGGAGCGCATATTCTGAGAGCTCAATCATGTCTGTCTTCATATAGTCCAGGAAGGTACGTCTCAAGTCATTCACACCAACATGGACAATGGCAGAGTCATACTTGTACCTATTGTAGAGAGACTTAAGTGCTTGCGTGATGTGACAGATTCTAGCGCCTGACAGACAGCTGACCGTGACCTTCTCCTTCTTGAGCCTGATGAGGGGAACATCAGTGTGTCTCACTACTGAGTCACTAATGACTAGTGTGTTTGGTTTATTGTTATGCCTAATGGGCTGTGCTTGTGAGACACTGGTATGTTGACTACTTTGTGCAATGTGATTGGCATTGTGTGTGGAATGTTTGTGAGTATGTTTTGGGGGTGTCTGTTGTTTAGGTAAGTTTTTGCTGAGGACCCTTGCATAGGTGAGTGTGTGGCTCTGTGATGTGGGTGGTGTGATGCTTGTACTGGCAATCTCCTCTTTGTAAGAAGTACTGACTGTGGTGTGAGAGAGCATGGATTCCAGCTTACTTATGTAGATGCATCTCTCGCAAGTAGAAGAATTATGTGCTAGGAGAAGGGGACTGTCCGTGAACATGAGGCAGTTGCTACACTGTGTTAGTATGCCCATGTTGACCAGAGTGGCAGAGGAAACTGATGGGAGTTGTCCAGACATAGTGCTCTGAATACTTGGTGGACTTAGGGAGAGCAGGGTTTGTTGAGGGTTTATCCACAAAAAAACCCTAAATGTAAAATAACTGGCCTGAAGCACAAGTGCTAGAACCAAAACTAAGACGCTTAGGATAGCAGACAAATTTAATCAGGCTACTAACATGCAGTAATAAGTGCAGAATAAGAGCACTTGAACACTTAACAGCACACAGAACAGCAAACTAAGGTAATAAAGAAGGTAGAAGACAGTTACAGTAACAGTAGCTGAATAAAGTATAGATATTTTTTTTAGTGGAGGGGATGGAAGAATAATCCAGTAATTAGCATACATTGCACAAAAGTCTAACAAAGGCAATCCTTCAGTACCCGGGGACCACGTAAGCAAAATTGCTTCCATTTCACATCCAACATATCATTGCCATTGATGGATGTTATGCAAAAAACGATAAAGTGCATTGTCAGCCAACAACTTCACAAATAGGCAAACTTCCATATAACATTTTCTCATAGATCTTAACTGTAGATTTAAACAAAGACAAAAGTTCATTGTCAACCATAGCTCACAGTTAGGCAGACACATAAAAAAATGCCAACACAATAAAATAACTTACTGTAAATACATTGTTATGACTTTGGAACACCAACTGTTAAAAAAGCCTCTTACACACTGAGCAAAAGGCAAGAATAACAGCATAGGCTCACTTCAGACTCAGATAATTATTAAGGTTCAACTGTCATGACAGGCAGGTAATAAAATAGCTAATGCTATGAATTTGTGTTTCATCCTTCACCAGCCATCCGCACCATCTTTACACTGTCAGCAATTGTGGGTATGCAGTAATATACCGTCAGTCATTATTTATGTACAGAATGAGTTTGGCATATGGTTAAGGTCTTCACCTCACAGACACAAGGTACAGGGATTGATTCTGACCTTGGGTTATTGCTAGGCTTAGAAAATGTCTCTTTAGGGGAGTTAACCTAGTACACTTCTATAAACCTAGATGTCACAGTTAATAAACAGTACAGGTAAGATACATCTGCCCAGTAGTAGTACACAAAATACAGGTATGATCACACAGTAAAACAAACATTTCACATTAGGGACACAAAAATGTCTGTGATGTGCACACAAAGCTTGCATGCAATGTGGTTGTAGTGTAACACAGCAGAATTTATTTTTGTTGCCTTTACGTGTTTGGTATACCGCTAGCCTCTCAAGACATTCTGCCTGACACACATGGATAGAGCTCACAATCTGATCTACCCTAATCATGCATCCATGGCATCCCTGAATCTGTTGGTGTGGATTTTCAAATACAGTGCATTCAATGTATAATGATTTTTCGAAACACACAACAACAATATATAAAGGTAGCTGTTAGAGTGTATCTTAGGTGAGATGTCGAACTTCAGTATAAATGTTACACTTCAGACACTCAAACAGCACACATTGTTGTCCCCTGTACATAAAAGCCCTTAGTATGCAGACAGGTGTTTGTTGGGGTCTATATTAGCAAGTCGAAAATACTTTTGAGCGGATACCTAATAAGCGACATGTTAGTCGAAAGAACATAATGTCAAAGTCTTTAAATACCTGAAAAACTAAGAACGAAATGTTTTAGTTGGTCAACTGACGTCTATGACGTAAGTGCGTGGCTAAAGTAATATAAAATTAAAATCCAAGTTCCACTTTAAATTAATTTTATAAATATATATTATGTATACTCTATTCTATGCTACATATTCAATGTCTGTTACAGAAAAAGAAATATGTATTGCATAAAATGAAAATATTGTTTTGCGCGTACTATTTACGTGCAGTGTGAGCAGTACTATAGCATGCATATTGCATTTACTATCTGCAACAATGGCTTACACTCTTTCAACAGGACCTGGTGTGAAAGACGTTTGCAGTCAGTACTGTCAAACAAGCATGAATACAACAATACTGAGTTTCTTCGTGTTATAGCTATGTTGCTTAAAGTATGAATGTATGCTTGTTAACATCTAAATGATATGCACCATTTACTATATGGAATTTATATTTCATGTATTTATTGTTTAAATTATTATTTACGTTATATGCACAAAAGCTCATGGGTGGAAGTATTAGGTTAAGTATGGTACTGCTGGGTGGATCATGTGATATGTATTGTAGTTATGTGCACGTCAGCACTTATAGGTATTTTTTTATTTCAGTAAGCTTAGTTCCTTATGGTATCACACCAGGTTTTGTTTGCTGGCCAAACAAAAGCATTCGACATTTTAAGTTTCGGGATTTATGTATTTCACTATTTTATGTTTTCGCACCTTATGTGTCGCTTATTAGGTATTTGCTCAAACGTATTTTTGACTTGCTAATATAGACCCGTTTGTTGTGCTTTACATGAAACAGATCAGACTATCTTAGTTCATATCACAGCTGCTGCAGCATAGCAAATTGAGTTTTAGTAGCTTGTGTCACTTTTAATGCGTGTATGTTTTTATGTTGAGGGTGGTTCTTCACACAGCCTCCTGGGGAAAGAAAAAGTTATGCTTTACACTGTCAGTGATCATTCCTTTCCTGAGGTACAGTGTAAGAGGAATTGACCTCTCCCATGTAGGGGACTGTGTGGGAGCAAGTTTATTTTCATTTGTCACATTTGCTCTTTTGAAACTAGCACAATTATATGCATTCCAAGTTATTATGTACTCAATCTCCTGTAGTATGTGTATTTTTTCCCAAGTTTGTGCCATCCAAGCTCATTTTTTCAATGAGACATAGCAGAACTGTTTGGTACACAGTTTAAAATGTGCATCATGTTGACTGTTTCTCTACACACTTTTGAAGTATGATTAAAAAACAAAAGGCTATCATTAGTTTTCATTGTGTGTGTGTGTGTGTGTGTGTGTGTGTGTGTGTGTGTGTGTGTGTGTGTGTGTGTGCATGCGTGTGTGTGTGTGTGTGTGTGCGTGCGTGTGTGTGCGTGTGTGTGTGTGTGTGTGTGTGTGTGTGTGTGTGTGTGTGTGTGTGTGTGTGTGTGTGTGTGTGTGTGTGTGTGTGTGTGTGTGTGTGTGTGTGTGTGTGTGTGTGTGTGTGTGTGTGTGTGTGTGTGTGTGTGTGTGTGTGTGTGTGTGTGTGTGTGTGTGTGTGTGTGTGTGTGTGTGTGTGTGTGTGTGTGTGTGTGTGTGTGTGTGTGTGTGACCCATTTCTTAATTAGATTGCAGTAGCACATATATACAGTTAAACAGGGGTCCAAATGGAGAGATGATAAAATCAGCGATGAAAGGAGACTCGTATTTCTGGAACTGAATTCATCCTCAAGTTTTTGTGAGTCCCTTAATGAGGTATACCCTGTTTTTACAAAGTCTCACCAAGATGACACTGATTTTTATATAGCATATATCATGGTCAGTAGGTTAAAAATAAAAAAGACAGCTAGGTGCATTATCCTAGGATAAAAAAATTGTCCAGTCCTGGTAGGAGCACTGGTACCACGACTGGAAAAAATGAAAGTATAAAATCCTCAAGACATGGAAACATTCCTACAATGGCTCATGGGGTTCAGGCCCTATTGTAGAAGGAATTAGCAGTCTGCAAAAACCACAAAGACTGACAGGCCAAAAAAAGAACAATAAAGATGATAAAGTGAAATACTGAGAATAAGAAAAAAAATTTATATATTGTTACTATTATGCAAGAAGCCAGGAATTTCCAGATAGAAGATATTCAAAAAGATTAAGACAGAAATTAGAGCAAAGAAAAATACTTGCCCAAGAAAAACTGTCAAAAGCTGCAAATGAAAAATTCAGTTCATTAATACAACATATTCATGAAAAACATTATATAGACCAATAAATCTTGGGCTATTTGGAAAAAGAAGTGACTGAGAAAATGTAACAAACAAAACTTCATTTTTGAAAGGTATAAAAAAGTAGGGATATGGGAGGGTGGCCTAATGGTTAAGGTGTTTGCCTTACAAACACAAAGTGCAGGGTTTGAGTCTCTCAAGGGATAATTGGCTAAGCTTAAAATGGCTCGCAAGGGCAGTTAGCTTAGTAAGAATCTATGAATCTATGAATCTAAAAACATGGGCATTGGAAAGAAAGAGAGATCTTATATGGTATAATATTTAGGCAAAGGAGAAAGCCAAACTAATCAATACAAAAAAACAGCTCCAAAGATATTTGAAGAGAAATACAGGCAAAGGCACACAGATGTGGAAAATTTCACAATACAAAAAATAAGATCACATAGGTGAATGTACAACTAAAGATTAGTAAATAAGAAGTTAAACAAATATAAGCTGAAGTTACAGAATACCTGCAAAGTGAAGGATTTAGTGTAGGCAATTTAACACAGGTTATGTCATAGTATAATGGAACAGAGTCCCCAAAGTAAGGAAAAACATGTGGAATGGGAGATAACTGAAGAAGAAATATGGATATGGGAAAGAAAAAGAGATTTAATTTAGTGTAATATTTATGCAAAGGAGAAAGCAAAACCAATCAATACAAGAAAAGCAGCACCAAAGATATTTGAAGAGAAATACAGACAAAGGCATCTGGATATGAACAATTTTACAAAAAAAAAAAAAAAAAAAAAAGAAGGAGTAGAAAAGATGATTAGTAATGGAGAAGTTAAAGAAACAGAAACTGAAGTTGTGGATTATCTGTGAAGTGAAGGATTTACTGTAGAAAATCCAACTCTGGTAACATCACAGCATGACAGAACAGTGAGTCCCCAAATTAAAGTGAAACAGGTGGAATGGGAAGCATCTTATCAGCTACCACATGAAGATACTCTGGAACCTTCAGTAGGAAACCAGTACAAAAATTAAGTTGGAGTTGCACAGCAAGGGAAGGAGGTGGCAACTCTGATGCAGACAATGTTGTGGAGTGATATGCCAGTGATCTCCTGTATGAAAGAGCAACAGATGATATAGGATGCAGCTGAAAACAATATGCCACAGGAATATGTTCTGAAATTTCTGTAGCATGCCAGCAGGAAACAGAGATTAAAGAATGTGCCCTTAGTTTAGAGGAAAAAGATCCAAGGTAAGAGTTGCTTGATTTAATAGAGATTGATAGACATATTAAGACTGATGAAAGAAATATATTACGGAAAGTGGTAAGGCCAAAAATGTTAGAAGTCTGAAAAAACAAATGAAAACAGTTATCAAGACTATTAACAGAAATTCATGTGATATAAAGGAAGTAAATATGATATATTACTGTGCAGCTAAATTAAAACAAAGTCTCACCACAAAAAGCAGGGCAATAAGGGAAAGGAAGGGAAGAAATCAAATGCCATTATAGAGAAAACTGTAAAGCAATTAAGACAAGACATGTCACTCTTACAATAGTATAGAAGACGGAACAGATCAACAAAAATATTTAGAGAGAATTGATAAAGCAATGTGCAGTATTAGAACAGACCAGGATCTATCATGCACTATTGCAAGTAATAAAGATATTAGCACAAGCAGAAAAATTTAGAAGACAGCAGATAAATGTGAAGGAAACGTACAAAATCAGCAATTCATTGATGACCAAAAAAAAAGTTTTACAGACAATTGGGAAACAAAGCAAAAGGAATAGAAACACCACCAAAAAAGAAGAAATAGACACATTTCGGAGAAATATCTATGAAAACCTTGTGGAACATAACAAAGATGCTGAATGGATTGAAGAAGTAAAAGAAACAGTAAGTAGCTCAAATGTACAGGATATGAAATGGGTTGAAGTAACTGCCAGAGAAGTTAAAACAAAATTAAGAAATGCTCCTAAATGGAAAATCACAGGCCCAGACACAATACCTAACTTCTGGCTAAAAGTACTAACATCTTTACAAGAAGATTTAGCCCTAAGAACTAATTATATGCGCAACCCGAACAGAAACCAACCTGGTTAACAACATGGAAAAACAATACTCCTCCTTAAGAGTGAACCTGCAAGCTATCCTAAAAACTGTAGACCAATAACTTGCCTTCTAATGATGTGTAAACTATATACAGGAGCTGATGCTGACAGAGTTTATAGTCATTTAGAAGAAAACTCAATCATGGCAACAGAACAAAATGTTAAAAGAAAGTCATATTGAGCAAAGGATCATTTGTTGTTCAATAAAGTCATAATGGAGAATTGTAAAAAGGGGAAGAATTTAAGCATGGAATGGATAGATTACAAAAAGGCATTGGCAACATCCCACAGTGATGGATAATGGAATGCTACCAGATGTATAAGATACACTCTGCGTTGATCAATTACATTGCAGTGACCACGAAACAGTGGCAAAATACTTTGCAGCTAAACCATGGGGATAAAAATTCAAAGGGGGATATTCCAGGGTGACTTTTTGTCATCGCTGCGCTTTTGTCTTGTCCTTAACCCATTAAACTGTGCACTTAACAGATGAAATCAGGTTACAATTTGGCTCCCAGATAACAACAAAGTGTAAAGACATCTCATCTTCTTTTTGTTGTTGATTTAAAACTATATAGTTTATCAGATGAGGAGCTGAAAGCACAACTGGAAGTGGTCAAAGCTTTCTCACATTATATAAGAATGTCATTTGATCTTGATAAATCTGCAAAAGCAACATTTAAAGCAGGAAAACTACAGTACCACGAAAATATCAGTTTAGGACAGGAATGTGATTTAACGGACCATAAGCAGGAGGGAGTGTATAAATATTTGGGATTTGATGAAAGATCAACAATAAAACATGAACAAATGTAACAAAACTCAGTAAGGAATATTTTAGAGGACTAAAATTAATACTGAAAACATCTAGGAACAAAGTCCAAGTTATAAACCAATTTGCTCTTCCTGTCCTAGCTTACAGTTTTGAGGTGATTAACTGGCCCCAAAAGGTATTGGATCAGTTGGACAGGAAAAGAAGAAAAATGCTTCATGCTTATCAAATCATATATAAAACTCAGTGTATACTAAAACTATATATTCCTCATTCTGAAGGAGATGTGGTCCTCCTCAAAACTGATTGCATGTGTAGATTTGCAACTGTAGGACTGCAAACATGTCTCCTGACCTCACCAAATCCAAACATAGTGAAAGTTTTAAATCATGAGGAGAATAAATCTAAGATGACTTCCCTGCTTAGTTAAGCAGAAGCATATCAGTGTGAAGTGGGAATGGAAACCAAACCAAAAGTAGACAAAAATCAGGCATCAACTGAATGTGCCAAAAAAAAAAAAATATATATATATATATATATAGAGAGAGAGAGAGAGAGAGAATGATCAGAATGAGAAGGCAAAAAAAAACACAAATATAGTTGCAAGTACAAAAACCTCCAGGAACAACTTCATGTCAATCAGGATCTGATGCAGGAATAGTTAAGGCTATGGGAATTTAAACCAAAAGATAAAAGGTTAATATTAGTGGCCCAGGATAGTGGACTACATAGGTGTTGGTTTACAAAGTCCATTGAACATGTGGGAGAAACAGACAAATACAGGTTCTGTAAAACAGAATTGGAAAATGTCACTCATCTTGCTGCTGGATGTGATACACTAATGGCAGAGGAACTGTATACTGAAAGGCATAATAAGGTGGCAAAACTGTTGCATTGGGGATTGTGCAAAAATTACAATACTGAAGTAGTTGAGAAGCACTGAAAACATAAGCCACAAAGCATTATAGAGAATGAACTTTATATTACATGGGATTACCCATTACCAACACTTCAAAAAATAGATGAGAGAAAGCCAGATATATTAGTCCATGAAGACAAAAGTAGCATTGATTATTGAAATTGCTTCACCCAGTGATTACAGTGCCCTATGTATAAGAGACACGAAGCCATAAAATACCAGTATTTGCTGGATACCCAGACATTTCTAATAGTAGTAGGAGCAATGCGTCTCATAAAAAAGAATGTACAGCCTTATTTAGATATGCCACTGATACATGCAACTCCTGGTCACATTGCAGGTGCTGTAAAGAGCACTTTTGACTGAGATCAAAGATTGAAACAATACTAATTTTATGAACATTAATCATACTTTGATTTAAAAATTGGGTTCCCATCATGGTAATGGAAACCCAAAAGACTCTGAGAAATTAAACTGGATCAAACAGACGGATGGACAATCAGACCCATATA
>NC_056727.1:559211806-559296806 GCF_019279795.1 Protopterus annectens
ACCTTAACCCCTTTGCAGGGTAGCCATGTTAGATGGGATATATCTGCACAGCACAATCTCATGCTACAGGCATCTTACATTCTGTCAAAAAAAACCTGTGTGACAGACAAGCTAAACAGGATAAGGACAGAGTCACATGAATAGGAAATAGATCAGGGGAATCTTCTGAGATTTGATCCCTCTGTGGGGAGTTCCTCAAGCAGAGTTCTTTGCCTCCTCTCTATCAACCAGCTAGCAAAATTCTGCTCTAGGACTCCATGTAAGAATCCTGGAAGACATCTGCCTTTTCTTTTCCTTGGAGAGGAATTTTCCTGTATTTTTCCAGCCTTTCTGCTAATATCCAGGGTACTTCAGAAGATTCAGAACGAATCACCCAAGATCATTATCATGGCTCCCTTCTGGCCCAGGCAACCATAGTTCTCCCTTCATTTGGAAATGGCCAGGGGCAATTACCATAAGCCAAGCTTCCTCACACAAGAACATGGGTGTTTGATACACTCCAACATCAATCAACCTCAACTGAATGCTTGGATGATAGGGTATCCACGTGGGCCAGCAGAGTAATCCAGGCTGCAGAGAGCTGAATAAGCGACTTTTCTTGATACTAAGTATATTTTTTGTTGCTTTCCACATCTGAATACCTAGCAACTGTATTTCGCCTGCCTTTCTGTTACATTGAAGCTGTTTTTACTGCATTTAACTTAATATTGCACTTGGAATCCTTGTTTGTTACTATTTGACTGTATTTGTAGCAAATTCTTCTGTGTAAGCTGTAGTAGCTGATTCATAGCATTTATAAGTGTTTGCTGTACCTGTTTCTGCCTGTTTTATGAAAAAAGAAAAAAAAGAAAAAATATCTCTTGTTTTTCCTGCTTTACTAGTTTAGTCCAGTTTCAGAGTTGCTGATTCCTGGGCTTTGGTTGTAGTTCCTGTGTACTGTTTCCTTGCCTTATTTGGGGGAAGGGAAGCTACCTTGCTTTCCTGCTTTACTAGTTTAGTCCAGTTTCATAGTTGCTGATTCCTGGGCTTTGGTTGTAGTTCCTGTGTACTGTTTCCTTGCCTTATTTGGGGGAAGGGAAGCTACCTTGCTTACCAGTGGGAGTGGGAAGCATTGAGCTGCCTTTTGTCTAGTTTTGTGAGGTTTCAGCCAGTAACTAGTAGTTTATTGGTCGTTTTGGGCCAGTTTCTAGCTTTTTCCAACCCCCTGGTATAAAACTTTCAGCTTGTACCTACTCAGCACAGACTCCACGTGGGCCAGCAGAGTAATCCAGGCTGCAGAGAGCTGAATAAGCGACTTTTCTTGATACTAAGTATATTTTTTGTTGCTTTCCACATCTGAATACCTAGCAACTGTATTTCGCCTGCCTTTCTGTTACATTGAAGCTGTTTTTACTGCATTTAACTTAATATTGCACTTGGAATCCTTGTTTGTTACTATTTGACTGTATTTGTAGCAAATTCTTCTGTGTAAGCTGTAGTAGCTGATTCATAGCATTTATAAGTGTTTGCTGTACCTGTTTCTGCCTGTTTTGTGGAAAAAAAAAGAAAAAAAAGAAAAAATATCTCTTGTTTTTCCTGCTTTACTAGTTTAGTCCAGTTTCAGAGTTGCTGATTCCTGGGCTTTGGTTGTAGTTCCTGTGTACTGTTTCCTTGCCTTATTTGGGGAAGGGAAGCTACCTTGCTTTCCTGCTTTACTAGTTTAGTCCAGTTTCAGAGTTGCTGATTCCTGGGCTTTGGTTGTAGTTCCTGTGTACTGTTTCCTTGCCTTATTTGGGGAAGGGAAGCTACCTTGCTTACCAGTGGGAGTGGGAAGCATTGAGCTGCCTTTGTCCAGTTTTGTGAGGTTTCAGCCAGTAACTAGTAGTTTATTGGTCGTTTTGGGCCAGTTTCTAGCTTTTCCAGCCCTCTGGTATAAAACTTTCAGCTTGTACCTACTCAGCACAGACTCCACGTGGGCCAGCAGAGTAATCCAGGCTGCAGAGAGCTGAATAAGCGACTTTTCTTGATACTAAGTATATTTTTTGTTGCTTTCCACATCTGAATACCTAGCAACTGTATTTCGCCTGCCTTTCTGTTACATTGAAGCTGTTTTTACTGCATTTAACTTAATATTGCACTTGGAATCCTTGTTTGTTACTATTTGACTGTATTTGTAGCAAATTCTTCTGTGTAAGCTGTAGTAGCTGATTCATAGCATTTATAAGTGTTTGCTGTACCTGTTTCTGCCTGTTTTGTGAAAAAAAAGAAAAAAAAAGAAAAAAATATCTCTTGTTTTTCCTGCTTTACTAGTTTAGTCCAGTTTCAGAGTTGCTGATTCCTGGGCTGTGGTTGTAGTTCCTGTGTACTGTTTCCTTGCCTTATTTGGGGGAAGGGAAGCTACCTTGCTTCCTGCTTTACTAGTTTAGTCCAGTTTCAGAGTTGCTGATTCCTGGGCTTTGGTTGTAGTTCCTGTGTACTGTTTCCTTGCCTTATTTGGGGGAAGGGAAGCTACCTTGCTTACCAGTGGGAGTGGGAAGCATTGAGCTGCCTTTTGTCCAGTTTTGTGAGGTTTCAGCCAGTAACTAGTAGTTTATTGGTCGATTTGGGCGAGTTTCTAGCTTTTTCCAGCCCCTGGTATAAAATGCGCTTAAACGCTAAGGCGATTTAGAGCGGAGGTGCCACTGTTGCACACTAGGGCAGCGCCCGGTTAAGCAGGTTTAAACTATTCGGCTACCTAAAGTCCACTCTTCAAATTTTCCTTAAAACTACCTTCCTCGAACTATACTACTGATCAAATCAGCGTATCCTATAACTAAAAAGATCAACTCTATTTGACTCCAAGTAGACTATTCTCTATCTATTAAACCTAGCACTTGCTCCTACAGTACTTATTACCTTGATACGGCACTCTTGTCATAGATAGTACCCCAAAAGGCAACCCCATTTCTCGGTCACCCACGCCCCGGAATCTTTTTGTAAAGTTTTTCGTCTACCCTTCTAGCATGTCGAGGGATCAGTTGCTAGTGTCCTCTCCTGCTCAGCTGGTGAACCTGGGAATATTGAGGCAATGTTTCAATTGCCTCATGTACACAGACAACCCTTTCCTCCTCCCACAAAACACAAATACATGCGAGAGATGCAACTATACGGCCAAACTGGAGGCTGAGCTCTCTCAACATAGGACTGGCAAGACCAGTCAGGAGGAGAAGGTTACCACACACACTATAGACCCAGTCTCACATAGTACCATTACAACCTCAAATCATACACATAAACACACAAAGACATACTCGGAGGCTCTGATCAAAAATCTACCAAAACAGCAGAGGCCACCAAAGCAGACACCCAAACAACCACCACCTCAGAACACAACACCCGCAACACATAGACCTCACAGTCAGAGTGTCAAACAGTCACAGCCCTTAAGGCCAAACACAATGCCAGACACACTAGTCATTGGTGACTCCATAGTCAGACACACTGATGTCCCGCTCACCAGACTGAGTAAGGAGAAGGTCACAGTAAGCTGCCTGTCGGGCGCTAGAATCCGCCACATAACGCAAGCACTCAGGTCTCTCAACAGCAGGTACAAATATGACTCAGTCATTGTCCACGCTGGTGTAAACGACCTGAGACGCACCTCCTTGGACTACATGAAAAGAGACATTGAGGAGCTCTCTGATTATGTAGCCCAGGCAGGTATGACCCTGACCTTGAGCAGTATCCTACCTTCACCAAGAATGATGCCACAATACAGAGATAAGATGATCAGCTTTAACAATTGGCTTAAACACTGGTGTCATTCAAAGGGGATCCAGTATCTGTCTGCCTGGGATGACATGCTGGACAAGCCACGCTGCTTCGCAAGGGACGGCTTGCACCTGTCACCCTGGGATTCCGGATATTGGCAAAGGCTCTTGCCACCCCATAGTGCCTTTTTAGGCAAGGCTCAAATTCTAAACCTACCACCCTAGAACACAAAAAGGAAAAAACTAAGGGTAATGCTGCTCAATGCCAGAAGTCTAAATCTCAAAATGCACGCACTCGAGGCCCTTCTCAGTATGGAGAACATCGATGTCTGTGCTGTGACAGAAACCTGGTTCAAGGCTCCTGAGAGCACCCCAGCGCTATCAGGTTTTACCTCATATCATGCGTTCCGCCCCAAAATCCGGACAATACCAAGAAAGGAGGGGGTATCCATATTCATCAAGGACACCCACACCTCAAGACTGGTGGCAACGCACGATGCATCGGAGACCATCCAGGTGCAATTAACCATAGGCAAGACTGCTCTGCAAATTGTAGCATGTTACAGGCCACCCTCACAAACTCAGGAAACTCACATGGCCTTCCTGAAAACACTAGAGGGATAAATGTATCACCAAACACCATCATACTAGGTGACTTCAATTACCCTAATATAGACTGGGAACACTACTCAAGCCCAAACACCCTAGCCCAAAAGTTCCTGGAATTCATAAACTCAAATGCCATGGAACAACTAGTCACCATCCCCACAAGAGGAGATAACATACTTGATCTCATCATCACGAACATGGGAGCACAATGTTCAACACCGGAAGTATACCCCTCACTGGTGAGATCAGATCACAAACTAATCTCGCTGGAGGTCCTCATCCCACCCCACCTGAAATAAAAAGACCACAGTAAAGAACTTCTCAAAAGCCGACTTCACACTTCTAAAGACTAGTGTGGTCTCCTTTCAGGCCCCGAGCCGGCGGAAAACAATACTCAAGCCGCTGAATCACTTACAAACGCCTTCTACCAGCACCTGCAGGACTGCATGGATAAGGCAATCCCAAGCAAAACAAAGACTCTTTGTACCAAAGGCAAGCGTCCAGTCTGGTGGACCCCAGCCATAAACAAACTCTACAACAAAAGGAGGAAGCTACTACAAGATAGAGCAAAATCCTTAAAAGGTAAGACACCCTTGATCACTATAAGTAAAAACTAAGAGCTCTCATAAAATCATCCAAAGCAAATTTCGAGAGAAAAATAGCTAAAGACTCAAAAGACAATCATAAGGCCTTCTTTAGCTATGTTAGAAACCTAGGAGGAAACTCACAGATATGCTCAGAACTAGTTCAAAATGATGTGAAGATTACTGATCCTACAGACATTGCCAACATACTGGCTGACAGGTTCAGTGCAAACTTCTCCCCTCCCCAAAAGGAGAGATATCTATACCAAATGAGTGCAGCCCCCAAACATCTCCAGCGCCCAAGTGAGAACTGCTCTCTCCAAAGCAAAAACACAGCATCCATGGGACCTGATGGTGTCCCGGCTGTGTGCTCCACGAACTCAATGAGGAATTAAACCCACAGCTAGGACAGCTGTTTAATCAAAGTCTTACCTCTGGATACGCACTCCAGGAGTGGCGCAGTGCAACTGTGGTCCCACTTCACAAAGGCGGTGCCTCCACAGACCCTGGAAATTACCAGCCCATTAGCTTGACAAGCCTTATCTGCAAAGCCATGGAGAGGATCATAATGGACCTCATAAATAAAGACATAGGAATTTGCAGACTTTGGATCCAACCCAGTTTGGCTTTGTCAAAGGCAGATCATGCCTTTTAAACTTGGTTGACTTTTTCAAAACAGTCACCAAAGCCATTGATGAGGGAAAGGCAGTCCATACAGCCTACCTCGATCTGGCTAAGGCCTTCGATACAATACCCTACTGGTATCATTGAAAACTCATCAGCTTAAATGTTAACCCATACATCACAAGATGGGTTGCAAACTGGCTGAGTGACAGAACCCACAGGGTCAGAGTTGCTGGCGCCATGTCAGACTCAAAGCCTGTCACAAGTGGTGTCCCACAGGGCTCAGTCCTGGGCCCACTCTTGTTTGGCATCTACTTTTCCAAGTACAAGCAAACACAGGAGGGTTATGGCTGACAAAGTTTGCAGATGACTGCAAACTGGGCGCCATAGTAGAAAACACATCTGACACAGATATCCTTCAGAAGGGTCTCACAGAAACGGATAACTGGTGCCAGAGCCACGGCCTAAAGTTAAATGCCAAAAATGCATAGTCATACCCTTCGGGAAAAACAAGGTTACCCCTAGCTACCAAATAGGTGGCAATCCACTGAGCACAGAAGAAGTTATCAGGGACCTGGGGACCCAGGTTGATAGTAGTCTGTCATTCGACACCCATGTAGCTAAAGTAGTTAGGAAGACCTTCTACATTGCCCACCTTATCATGAAGGGATTCTCATCTAGATCAAGGGAGGTCATAGTCTCCCTTTACTCATCACTCATCAGACCAATGATTGAGTACAGTGCCCCATTCGGAATGTATCTGACCCGACACTTGCAGCAGCTGGAGAGGCCACAAAATTTCCTCACCAAAAGGATAAAGGGTCTCAAAAATCTGTCCTATGCTGCCCGACTGAAAGAACTCCAGCTCTATTCAGTCGCTTACCGCTTGCTCAGAGGTGACCTTTGCCTAACATACAAGGCCATGTCAAACCCAGATTTGATGAATATGCTTCACCTCAAAAATCTAGATCCATCAGAGCCACAAGGGCGGAGACTTAAACCTCGACACGGCTATTAATAGGACGTGCTGGAGAGATAGATTCATCACCCAAAGACTCCCTATGCTGTGGAACAAAATCCCGGTACATGTGAGACAGAGCACCTCGCTGGCCTTGTTCAAGAGAAATCTTGACCAATGGATGGGAGATCGCAGATATACCCCAGGAATTACCTCAGTGTCACTGCTCGACAGAGGCACAGCAAAATAATGGGTATAGTTCCCCATACTAAAGGGGTGGCGTAAGCCACAAAACAATGGGCTAGGCTTATAAATGCCCTCGGGCAGATAGCCTAGTATGAACCTATGAACCTATGAACCTAATTCTTTTTAAGTAGCTCTTTTTTGAGAACATGTAGCAAGTACCAATGGAGACAACAAAATCCTGCTACTAGAAAATAATATATTAGCAAATGGAAATTGTTTTCTAGTTGGTGCCAACAACATAATCAACACTTGTGCAGGGCTAGCTGTTCTCTGGCTTTGCAATATAAGTGTGAGTTACTAGACTATGGCCTTCCTTACTCCTCTGTCAAGGTTAATTTATCAGCCATTTCTGCATATCTGCCCATGGATCCTCCTGTTTCAATGAGGTGTCAAGTCAAAATGTTTTTGAAAGGGGTTGTGCATAAAAGGCCTCAAACAAAACGGGCCTCACTGAGACAGATACCTGGTGTCAAAGCCATGGCCTGAAGCTCAATGCCAAAAAGTATATTGTCATCCCCTTTGGTAAAAACTCTGCACCCATGAACTACCACATAGCTGGTATGCCGAAAATGTGATAAGAGACCTTGGGACACAAGTGGACAGTAGTCTCTCCTTTGATAATCACATTGCCAAAGTGGTCAGGAAATCCTTCTATGTGGCTCATCTCATCACAAAAGGATTCTCATCCAGAAAAAAAGAGGTCATTGTTCCTCTTTACTCATCACTCATTAGATCCATTATAGAGTACAATGCCCCTTTTGGTATGTACCTCACAAGACATCTACAACAACTGGAAAGACCACAGAAATACCTCACAAAGAGGATTACTGGCCTCAAACAGATGTCCTATGCAGACCGTCTCAAAAAACTACAGCTTTACTCCATCGCATATCGCCTTCTCAGGGCGATCTCTGCCTAACATACAAAGCTATGTCAAACCCAGAGCTGTTGGACATGCTCCAATTAAAGAAATCCCAATCCCTCCGAGCTACACGCTCTAGGGACCTAAACTTTGTCACTACATAAACAGAATATGCTGGAGGATAGATTCCTGTCCCAGAGACTTCCCATACTCTGGAACAGACTACCTATGTCAAACAGAGCTCCTCATTAGCACTCTTCAAGAAAAATCTTGATGATTGGATGGGAAATGGGAAATTCACCCCGGGGATCACTTCTGTGGCTGTGCTCAACAGGGGCACAGGAAAATAATTTTCTTGGGTGGCGAAAGCCAGGGTACATTTTTTGGCTAGGCTTGTATGGGCCCTAGGGCCGATAGCCTAGTACCTACCTATGAACCTATGAACCTATGGTAGCTCCTCCTTGGGACCTTAGTTTTGTGTTAGCTAAGCTATCACTTGCTTCATTTGAACCAGCTAACCTGGCTGACGTTAAGTTCTTAACATGACAACCAGTTCTACTGATTGCTTTGACCTTTGCAAAAAGAGCATCTGTGTTGCAAGCTCTTATGGTGAGTGATGCATGCTGCATCACTTATGGGTATAAGAGTAAAAACTCCAGCTAGTGGTTCCTTCAAATTGGCTACCAATATCTTTCTGTTTTGATAATTTCCTACATTTGTTATATTCCTGTCCCAGTCAGATGTTCCCTGTAAACAAGTGGTAAATAAATAAAAATTAAAATACATCAGAAAATTAAGAAACAATACCCAGAATTGTTCTGAATTAATTCAAAACAACATCACCCACACAAACCCAAAGGATAAAGAAAACATCCAAGTAGGTAAGTTTGGTATGGAATTCGTCTGTTCTGAATACTAGGAATTGTCACTGTACAGGATATTGCAATATTTGTGAATTCAGTAGCTAATAGCAGAGCACAATATGTTGATGGATGTGCTCAGAGCCAGAGTTCATGACATGGCATGCTACAGGTCTATATTATAACATCAAATTTTACAAAGATCGAATGTTATAATATCGAACCCGTAATGTCGAATGCTGAAAACAGTGAAGGTGCAGGACACCGAATTCTTTCCCAGGGAAAGAATTCGGTGGGCCATTGCTGTGGCTTCGCTGTTTTCAGCATTCGATATGTTAGAACGTTACAGGTCGGGTTCAGGTAAGTGAGCGGTTGTGTGGACGTTAGGGTTAGGGCACGGGTCAGGTAAGTGTGCGATTGTGTGTAGGTTAGGGTTAGGGGTGGGTTAGGTGAGTTAGGGTTAGGGTGGGGTCAGGCAAGTGTGCGGTTGTGTGTAGGTTAGGGTTAGGGGCGGGTTAGGTGAGTTAGGGTTAGGGCGTGGGTGAGGTGAGTGTGAGATAGTGACGGACCTTAGGGTTAGGGTTGGGTTAAGGTAAGTGGATAGCTAGTAGTAAATGTAAAGTTTAGTTTAGGTTTAGGTGTAGGATTTTAAGTGTATGTGTGTGGATTGCTGTTTTTTTGTGTGTGTTTGTGTTGTGTGTATGTTTCTCGGAATAGCAAATTTTTTCCCTGGGAAAAAAATTCGCTATTCTGACTTTTCGATGTTTTTGGATTTCGGTGTTTAGGGTTCGATATTATAACATTCAGTGTTTACGAACTTCGATGTTATAATATAGACCCGCATGCTACACCCCTCTGCACCAATGCAGATGGTACTGTCCATGCATAATATACCACCACTTGGCTGACCTGCACATTGTGGATCACTTCCATGTGGACAGAGAGACCATACTGGAGCTTGTTAAACTGCGGGGATTATGGGGCTGCAGGGGCTGTCCATCCCATTGAAAACTAATGTATATGAAGCTTTAACCTTTCGGTGACCTAAAGGAGACATGCTAGGAGTATTGTAGCTGTGAGCCCCGCAAATTCTATATCAGTTCTTTGACATGATGTTTGTGATGGATACTCCTTCCTTGCCCTTGTCTGGAACTCCTACGGAGGAAGAAATGACGAATTTAACTCAACTTTTGGACCTATTGACACAGAAAGTGAATTCTTTATCGGATCGGTTTGACGGCTTTATGGGATTACAACGGAGCCCCAAAGTGAATTCTTCAGACATGGCTCCTTCCACATCCCAAGGTGGGTACATTCAACCCTTAGGCATCAACGTTCAGTCTAGGGTGGATAATCCGGATGAACCATTGTCGGTAAATGGTTCAGCTCGAGGGGTTTTGTCTTATTCAACCCCCAGAGCCCTTTCCATCGTGATCAACCTTCAGGAGCCATTTAATTTAAATCTGTGGCTCAGCCTTCCTTTTTCCCTTCAGGAGAATCAAGGAAACACCACTGTGGAGCAAGGTATGTCTGAGTCGACTGATTTACCATTTAAATTAAACTTAATCGATCAAAGTCTGATGAAACTGAGAAAAATCAAGTTGGAGGTGGCATACTTTAATGAATGTAAACTGGCTAAAGTGGTACCTAAGGGACTCGGGTCTTGGCAATACCCTACGGGGTTGATGGAAGGTTCGGCTTTCCACACAGATTTAATTAATTTGTTCGACAAACATGGTTTTGAACTGTTGAACTTGATAAGCAGTCATTACCAGCAGGCTGCTGATGTCTTAACTAAAGAAATACAAAACTGGACGAGGAAATTAAAAATTACCTGAATTTTCACCGGTATCGGTTTGATTATGAGCGGTTATTCAATAGTATCAACCAGTTTATAAGTAAAATTACAGCTAACAAAATAAAGAAACTCAAAAGGGATATAAAGGCATATGGGGAAAGCACAGCCTACCCAAAGCCCTCACCATCCCAAGGTAACTTTTTGGCCTCTAGTGCACATCATTCTGGTGGAACAAGTTCCTCCAATACTGGAGTGGGAGCAAGACCTAGTGGCCCTACGCAAGTGGATGCGGACCCCATAGATCCAAGTGAGCCAGTCCGAAGCAGTGATCGTCTGGCTTCGCAACATTGATCTACTCCTCCTGTCCAGGTGGTGGAGAATCCAAATTTTCAGAATCCAGCCTCCCCTCATTCCACCTACCAGGGTCAGAAGACCAGGAACAGGTCAAGAAACAGGAGGAATTAGATGTGTTCCAGGACGTAGAAGACTGGACCACTAGAAATACATGTGTTATCATCACACATTCTGACTCAGACTTCAGAATTTATAACTTTTCTGACTTTAATTTCACCAGGGATCTTGTGGAGTTGTTAGCCAAAGGCCTTAACTTTGTACCTACTAGACGGGCAGATTTGGCTAAAACTATCTTGGAGTTAAAGATGTTTGTCAGAAAGTTAAATGTGCAATTTTTGTTGGGTAATTTTACTAGGGAACCAGGTAATTTTTCTGTCCCTAGTACTTATAACCCACCTTTATGTCCTGTGTTGGAAATGTTTGAGGAGATTTGTGAATTGGATATCCGCCACCTATTAAGTCATCCTTTTTTGACACAGGGGTCTAGATTTAACATCAGTAAGGAAGAGAGGGCTTTATTGGATCTATTGTGTAATGCACTGGTCAGGGTAATGCAGCCCGATAAGGGTGGTGGACTGGTGGTGGTGAACGAGGAGGATTATATTAGGAGAATGGAAGACATTTTGGCTTCTGAGACTGACAAGGAAGTTTCTAGAAATGAGTTGAATATAGACCTTTCCAGAATTTCCTCCTATTATAATGACATGTTCATCAATAACACAATTGACCTTAATTTATTCAACTATATATCTACATCAGCGCCAAAAGCTCCAATAATATTTGGTTCCCCCAAAATCCACAAAAATGAAGATCCCCCTATGCGTCCTCTGGTCAGTGCCAGAGGTAGTATAACGTACGCAAGTGCAAAGGTAATGGATTCTGTTTTGAAAAAATATGTGGAGAGTGAACCACAGATATCAAAGGATTCCTGGTCCTTTTTGGCCAGGGTTAATCAAATCCCTTACGGTGTCGATAGTTATTTCTTGACCATAGACGTGAGGGATTTGTATTCTTCCATCCCTCATTCAGTGACATTAGATTGGATCCCAGCCTTAATGTGTTCTAAGGGAGCACCTAATGAGGAGATCCAACTGGTCAGCGAATTGCTAGATATTATTTTATCTAGTAATTATGTAACTTTCAATATCAAGTACTACTTACAGGAAATAGGAGTACCTATGGGATCTCCTTGTGGAGCCAGTGTGGCCAATTTGGTCATGGCCTTTTGGGAAAGTGAATATGTATTCACCAACCCTATCTTCCAGGACAAGGTGTTATTGTATACACGATTTTTGGATGATATTTTTATCATCCTGAGAGGGGATGGCGAGTCAGCTGACCAGCTTTTGAACTTCTTCAGTTCTTCTACTGAGTTCTTAAAGTTCACTTTCAGTTTGGAGAGGGACAGGATTTCATATTTAGACATTGACTTATCGAAAGATAAAATTTCCAGTTGTTTCATAGCTAGAATACACCGAAAGGAAACCTTTTCCAATAGCTATTTGCAGTTCAACAGCTGTCACCCCTTTGCTCAGAAAAAATCTATCATAAAGGGTCAACTGGTGAGAGCTGCAAGAATGGTGACTAGGGACAGTGACTTCCTAGAAGAATGTAAATTCATGGAAAGTTTCTTCCTCAAAATAGGATATCCGGAAGATCTTATCTTGTATTTAATTTCTGAAGTCCAAAATAAGCAAGTGTCAGGCTTTTATGTGCCTATTTTAAATTCCTTTTTTTGTTGCTAAATAATTTTTATTTTTTTTGTTTGTAGACAAATTATGATACAGTAAATTTTAAATTACAATTCAAAATAAAAGAAAATAGTTAATAACTATAACAATATGTACAATATTTACAGGTGGTCCAATGAAAAGGATTAACCAATAAGGTTATAAAGAGGAATAATCTCATAGAACTAGTATAACCTTTACTGGCATATATTCACATAAGTTCATCTTAGTTTATGACATTTCAATTTCATGTAGAAGAAATTCTGTCCTTTTGTAATGTGTCTATAAGTATTAAGATTTTATTCCAAGGATTGTCTGTCCAACGTCTGGGAAAAATTCTTTCTTCTTTGACTTTTATTTCTTTCTGTGCAGATTCCTTTAATAGAGATATGAAGTCTTCATAACTTGGAGGAACAGTGGATTTCCATGTTCTTGTTATACATTTTCTGTCTACAGCCAGAATAGATCATAAAAGATATTGATCACTTTTACTCATAGTTACTGAGTCATCTACATTCAAAAAAATTAAAGATTTTGTTAGAACAAATTTATCATTATAAATGGCTTGAAGAAATCTATTAATATCTTCCCAGAATTTTTTAATGCAATCATAAAATATATGTATCCAATCTGCCTTACAGTTTACAGTACATCTCCAGCATGTGGGCTTTTGGGCAGGGTCAAATTTGGCTATTTTATATGGTGTATAAAAGGCTCTATGTAAAAATTTCCATGTGAAGATTTTCCATATCTGGAAGTTTGATGTTAGCTTAACTGACAACAAAAGGTCATTTATACCTTCAGATGATAGATTTATTGTCAAGTCCTTTGTTAAAATGTTCACAACATTTTGACCTATTTTGGTTTTATACACTATTAAAATTTTGTATAATTTAGATATAGAAATTAGCTTATTATGATTTCCATAAATCGATTCTTGCATATATTTTATGAACTTAGGTATAGTATTAAAGCTTGAACCATTAATAATTCTACATAAATCACTTGCATATTGTAGTATTTTTTGAAGTTCTATTCTGTCTATTTCAGATATACTAAACTCATTTATTACTTGTTGGGTGGTTAAAGTACTGTGATTACCAGTAAATAAAGTTTTTGGATTCCCAATTAATGAGTATTTTTTCTTGGATTTTTTCTTTAAAATTCTTTGATGTTTTAAATGGTATTAAGAGATCGAACCATAATTTTATATCTGGATTTGTAATTATAAATTTTCTAAATAGATTATAAATATTATTCAGATATGATAAATTAGTGGGCTTTGTTGTTTTATTTTGTAAGCTATGACATAGAACATGCCAAAATATGTTGTTATAATTCTCCAAATCCATATTTTCTAATATTTTGTTTTCATTTAAGAAGAAAGTTAAATGTAAAATTTTCCATGGATGAATAATTTGGATTTACCCAATTTAGTATAAGTTTAATGATGGAAGCTTTAATATCGTTTCTATGTCTGGAAATTTAATTCCTCCCAAGTCCCAGGGTCTAATATGATGTGAGAATGCAATTCTATTCTTTTTTGGATACCAAAGAAAATCCATTAAAAGTTTCTGTATTGTCTTTATAACTTTTTTATCTGGTAAAATAGGGATTGTTAATGCTATATAGTTTATTTGTGGTAGTAATATCATTTTTATTAATTGTAACCTATCTTCCAAGTTTAACATTAATTTATTCCAGCTATTAACTTGTTTTTGAATTAAATTTTGGATTTTATTATAATTTAAGGTCATGGTAATATCTATGTTCTCAGATATAAGAATTCCTAGATATTCTAGTGAAGAAACCTTTTCTCCAATTATTTGATATTTATTCAGATGCAAGTCATCTATTTTATTTAGAAGTATATGTTTTGATTTGGATTTATTGAAACAAAGACCTGAAATGGAAAAAAATCTTCTACTTGTTTCTCTAATTCTTGCATGGACTCTTCATTCGGTCTTAAAGTCAGCAATATATCATCAGCAAATAACATGATTTTAGAATTACATTTATTGTAAAAGTTAATTCCTTCTATTTTTAGATCACTTCAGACAGTGCAGATAAATAATTCTATCGCCAGGGCAAACAGGATGGGAGACATAGGGCAACCTTGCTTAGAGCCTTTAGTTATTTTGAAAGCTTCCGAGGTAAATGGGCCTAATTTTACATAAGCCAGGTTGTCTTTATATATATTCTTTATTAAATTTATAAAGTTTAATGGGAATTCAAAAGTTCCAAAATTTTAAATAGATACTTCCAGATCAAATGCTTTCTCTATATCTAATGTGATTATAAGAGCTTCTGAATTGTCTCTGTTCAAAGCTTCTATAATGGTTAAAATTCTCTGAATATTGTCATATGTGTGTCTTCCAAATATAAAGCCTGTTTGGTCTTCATTTATGACTTTAGTCAGGGATTTCTTAATTCTATTTACTAAGATAGACATAAAGATTTTATAATCATTATTAAGCAGGAAGATAGGTCTATATGAACTACATTGGGATGGATCGCTTTTATCTTTTTTATAGGGGTAACTAGTGAATATTTCCAGGATGGTGGAGTAATCATTTGAGTTTGAATATCATTTAGCATGTTATGAAGTAGAGAAATTGCTGAATTTGGAAAAAAATTTATATAATTCCATTATTATTCCATCCATTCCTGGTGATTTGTTGTTTTTACTTACTTTAATTATATCTTTTATTTCTTTTATGGAGATATGCTTGTCCATTTCTACTTTTAATTGATCAGGTAGTTTTTTTATTAATGAACTATTAAATTTCTGATCTGAAAATAAAATATTATTATCATTATTTCCATAATGCTTAGCATAATAGAACTTAAAAGCTTCAAGAATATCATTCACATCAGATACCTTTTTTTCCCTTTTCCTTCATGTATTATGTTTATGATGTTATTTTCTAAGTTCTGCTTTTTAATTCTCATTGCTAGATTATGTAAGTGTTTTGGAGAAGTTGACATTGAAGCAAATTTTAGTTTTTCCAAAGCTAGATTTGTTTTATGAGTGAGGAATTCATTGTATTTTTATTTAAATCTATAATTTCTTTTTTTTTCCTGAGAATCTATTACATCATAAGAACTTGTATTTATTTCTGTTATTCGTTTTTGTATGTTATGCAATTCAGATTCCCATTCCTTTGTTTTATTTTTAAACCATCCTATAATCTTGCCATACAAAAAAGCCTTGAGTGTATCCCAAGTTATTATATTATTTGTATTGTTAATAGGATTTGTTTCTAAGAAATATTTGATTTCTGAATCTAACCAAGGTTTAAACTCTTTTAATTTAAGGATGTAAGCTGGTATTCTAGTTATAGTGTTTAATATTTTGAAATCAATTTGTAGTTTAAGAATTAAGGCATTATGGTCTGAAAGGGGACATGGGATAATAGAAAATTTTGTTATCCTACTGTTTAAATCAGAGGAGACCAATATTTTATCTATTCTTGTTTTAGTATTAAAGCAATAATCGCTATGTGTGTAACTTAATGAGTTAGAATCTTTAAAATTAAATGTAACTATTAGATTTAAGCTTTCTAACCATCTCTTGAAGTATTTACTTACGGGTGTGAGACGTAACTTTCTTTTATTAGTTGTTTCAGAGTTATCTAAAATACAATTGAAATCTCCCCCCATTATTATCATACCTTTATTTACTTTGTTAATTAATTCTATGTGTTTTTTTAACCGTAGACAATCCTATTCCAGGAATCCAGTAAATATTTATTAAAGTCCAAATTCTGTTTTGATATTTTATTATTACAATTGATATTAACCCTTCTTTATCTTCGTGTTTGTAAATGATCTGAGGAATAACTACACTTTTTTTTCCATAAAATTATAACTCCTCTTGTTTTTTTTTGTAAAGGGAGTGAGAAAAAATTAGATAGTCACTAGGTTTCCATGTGAAATTATCATCTCTTTTAAAATGAGATTCTTGTATAAATATGATTTGTGCTTTTTGTAATTTCAAATATCTTAGAAAATTCGACCTTTTTATAGAATTATTTAAACCATTAATATTTATAGATAATAAAGTTGTGTCTGTCATTTTTTAAGTACTTATTTGTACTTTTGGATTGTTTGTTCTTGAAATTTTGTTTTACCTTGGAAGTTAATGTGTTTATTTATCCTCTCTTTTAAAAGTTATTTTGAAATGAATATATTTATTTCTATTTATGCTTAAAAAAAGTTTCAAATTGGACCACTGAAGAAAGAAAAAGCTGAAAACATTTAACATAAATTGAATAAACAATTAATGATTTTACCATTCTAAATCCCAAACATGAAGTGTCTAGCACCTCAAATCTGTTTGGACTTAAAAGTTCAAACAGATTTACCCTCAATAATAATAGGTGCATTAATGAGGAAATGTTGCTTTAAATTGAGCTCCTCAAAAAAATGAAAACTAAAACCAGAGAACAAGATACACTTATTATGTAAATAACATATATACCTAGTCTGTGAAGTTTTGTTCATTACTAATTAGATTCTAAAATGAGATATTATTTCAAATTGCAAACAATTTTAAATAAGACATCTGTTAATTCCTTTAACAATATATTAGATGTTCATTTTTCATTAATATTATGAAATTTTTGCAAATTACCAATTGTAAATAATATATTAGCAAATGTCAGATCATTAATTGTCATTAGTGATATTTAACATTGTTATTAATAATAAAAAGAAGTAGAGTGAGTATGATAGATAGATACTGTTTAAAATAAAAGAGATTTTTACATATTTTTAGATCTATATAAGGTATTACATCAGCATAGTGAAGTTAATTGACATATAGCTAACCACTTTATCAAAACCAATTAAAGTCTTTACAGACAATAATATTCATTTATAAGATTTAATATAATAACAGTTAGAATTAAAGCGATATTTATAGTGCTTTACATTAAAGCATTTTCTCATTCAGTCAATGTCAGTTTTATAACTCTGATAGTTCCACAATCTAAAATTAATAAAATGTGTAAAAAATTTCACTCCTAAATTACTTATATGTGATCTTTTGTGGTTCTGTTATTAGTAAGTTATTATTCATAAGATTTTCTCTATTAAGTTCAATTTAAAGATCACACATATCAGAATATTGACTTCTGCTTATCACAAATGTAGTGAACGTCTGGTAACTAGTAAAGGGTCTCAACTTATATGTTAAAACTATAAAACAGAAAGGAGAAAGGTCAAAATTAGAATTATACTTGCAAAGGAAATCTACCTTGATAATGGTGCAATAGCACTCTTGTCCCATAACTAATCATTTATAATAAACATTTTACGTATAGTACTTCTTTTATACAATAACAAGTATGATAAAGCAATCTTTAGATAAATGAAAGTATAATTCCCAGTAAGCTGACACTCAGGATCTTCACCTTCCCTTTTCCTTCCCTCTTCTTCCATTTCTATACAACTTAACAGCTATAAGAAACTCATCTAACCCAGTGTCGGTTAGATGTGTTCACAGAGTGCATGTATTATACTTTTACCACTCACCCATTAAGACACAACAGTATTTAAATGATTCACTATCTTTCTTGTTATAATAGCATTGTCTTCAAAGCAGATCTAACGCTATACTTGCATGAGATATTAACTGAGATTGATAATAAACCATAAATTTTTAATAAAATACGAAAGAATATATGAAGTGTGAGAATAATTGAAGCAAACGCTTCCTTTACTGTAATCAAAACAGCGGTGTTAAGGAAAGAACTCTGCGATAGTGCGTGTTTATACGCCATCTTGTGATCAGTAACTTAAATTGCATCTAAACACGCTAGGATATATCTCGTGCTTATGAATGTGGACGGTGAACAACTTTTCAGACAAAAAAACTGAAAAAGCCGAGCAGAAAGCTTATGAATACTGTCCACCTTCAGATTATACTTTAATGTTCTAGATGCTTCCCAAAATGTTCACAAGTGGTTCCATTTTATTATATTTTCATTAATATACTTTACATTAATTCAAATTAACAAATTGTAAATGTGTACCTCTAAGCTACATAAAAGCATTCACCAAGAACAACAATATTTATTCAGGCAATGATAGCGCACTATTCTGGTAACTAAATACTTGTATATGGAAGAAACAACAGTGTTAGAGAGGAAAACTCTGCAATAGTGTGCATTTACACGCCATCTTCTGGCCAGTAACTTAAATTACATCTATGTATTGTTAAATATATCGTGTGCTATGTATGAAGCGGTGAACAACTTTTTAGATAAGGAAACTAAAAATAACTGAGCAGAAGGCTCGTGGATGTTTTTTTTTTACTTTCAAATAATACAGTAATATACTCAATACATCTAAAATGTTTATGAGTGATTCTATTGTATAACATTTTTATCACAATACTCTACATCAAACTAAATCAATGAATTTTGAATGTGCACTTTTGAATAAATTGTTATTTTGCACTGTTCTAGTAACCAAATACTTGTGTAGAGAAGAAACAGCAGTGTTAAAGAAGAAAACTCTGTGACAGTGTGTATTTACACGCCATCTTCTGGCCAGTAACCTAAATTACATCTATGTACAGTTAAATATATCATGTGCTATGTGTGAAGTGGTGAACAACTTTTTAAATAAGGAAACTCAAAATAACTGAGCAGAAGGCTCGTGGATGTTTTTTACTTTCAAATAATACTGTAATATACTGAATACATCTAAAATGTTCATGAGTGATTCTATTGTACAACATTTTTATCACAATACTCTACATCAAATTAAATCAATGAATTTTGAATGTACACTTTTAAATAAATTATTATTTTGCACTATTGTAGTAACCAAACACTTGTATAGAAAAGAGACAGCAGTGTTAAAAAGGAAAACTCTGCAATAGTGTGTATTTATACGCTGTCTTCTGGCCAGTAACTTAAATTACATCTATGTACAGTTAAATATGTCACGCTATGTATGAAGCGGTGAACAACTTTTTAGATAAGGCAACTAAAATACCTGAGCAGAAGGCTCGTGGATGTTTCCTTACTTTCAAATAATACAGTAATATACTGAATACATCTAAAATGTTCATGAGTGATTCTATTGTATAACATTTTTATCACAATACTCTACATCAAAATAAATCAATGAATTTTGAATGTGTACTTTAAAATAACATAAATGTGATTACTAAAAATGATAATATTTATTCAGGCATTGAAAGTGCCTTAATTTATCAACTGAGTAGTTGTATAGAGAAAACCATTTAAAAGGGCAGTTTATATTAAAAGCTTAGTGACAAAATAAAAAGAATGTCTAGTATACTTCATTGGTTATTGTTTTCAAGTATTTAGAGAATAAGTATATAGAGAATAAGTATTTAGAGAATAAGTAAATAGAGAATAAGTATTTAGAGAATAAGTAAATAGAGAATAAGTATATACTTCAGGGCTTTAATAAGTTATTAATTAGTACTAACATTTAAGTATTATATTAAACTAAACAATTAAGTAAGAAAAGAAAAAGAAAAAGAACTGCTTTATACTAGTGTATTAAAGAGTTTAGTTTTAATATATTATAATCATACCTTAGTTGATACTTTGAGAGAAATAGTATCATCAGAGTTCTTTTTGTCAGTCTTTTGTTTCTTTTTTTTCTCTTGCCTCCGACCAAATATTTTTTCCTGGAGCCCTTTTTAAAGAGGATGAATTTAACCAGTCCATTTCTTCAGGTAGTGGAATTATGTTATTATTCTTTATGAAAGATGTGGCTTCCTCTATGCTGTTGAATGTTCTCATGTCATTGTTGTATTGGATTATTTTGGCTGGATAAGAGAGCTGCGCTTTGATTTTATGTTGTTTTAAAAGTTTTACTAATGGCCATGTTTTCTTCCTTATATCCAGAACTCTTGTTGAATAGTCATTATCAAATCTTAATAATGACTGTTTATACATAACAGGACTTTTCCTCCATGCAGATCTCAGTATAAGCTCTTTATCCATAAAAGAAAGAAATTTAACTACTATGGATCTTGGAGCTGATTTAGAAGAAATAGAAAGTGGCTTACCGATAGCTCTGTGTGCCCTTTCTATCTAAGATAGATCCTTTTTTTTCTTTTTAGTCTTCAGGAAACCAAGAGTTCAAGAATGAGATAATGTCGCCACTTTTCGATTCTCTCTGGAAGACCAAAATCCTTATGTTTGTCCTTCTTTCTCTATTCTCTATATCATCAACTTTATTTATTAACCAAGTGTTCTGTTGTAGCAGAAATTGAGTATGTAGTTCACTTTCTTTTAACCTCCCATCAACATCACTTAAGGAAGTCTCAATGTCTGATATTTTTATTTGTTGCTGTTGTAAGATTTCTTTAAAACTTCTGTTTGTTTTTGGCAGTTATCTTTAAGACTTTCTAGATTTTCAGTAAATCTGTCCATTTTTAGTGATAAGTCCAGCAAAGTAGCAGATATCTGTTGCATCTCTTTTTTATAATAGAGTCTGAGTGTGAATTCTTGGAGTTACTCATCTTCAAACAGTTTGGAATGTCCTCTGTAGTATTTGACAGGAAAATTTCAGAATTTTTTCTTCAAAATTGGTAGTTTTGTTATAAAATACTTCATCTTCGATATTTACCCAAAATTTTTTAAATATATTTAGTTTTTCCTGTATTTTCTAGTATGAGTATGAAGAGCTCAAAATCAAGCTGCTCTCAGTTAGCCATTAGGCTCCGCCCCTATTTCATTTTAAATTCTTTTAATACATCTGAGGACAATTATATTTCCAACCCAGTAGTTAAGGAACTATATCCTTGTAGTTTCATCTTAACTTATAATGTGGATGTCAAAGGAATTATCTCTATCATTCAAAAAAAATTGGAGTTTGATCATGCAGGAAGGGTCATTCAGGGAGAGTAAAGTGGAATACCCCAAGATAATCTTTAGAAGGGACCAAAACCTCAGAAGTATTTTAGAGTCTAAAGCTAGGTTCTCAGAGGTTAGAGACGGTATGTTTAAATGTAATATGTGCCGTTATTGTAGGTACATTTCTGTGGGGTCGACCTTTGTTATAAGGGACTGTAGATACAGAGTACAGGGTAGATTCAATTGTTCTAGTTCAGGAGTTGTTTATTTGGCCAAGTGTTCTCACTGCCCAGTTTTCTATGTCGGTAAAACCGGCAGAAAACTACAAGAGAGTATTTATGAACATTTATACGCTACTAGGAAGGGTAAGTTGGAAAATGCTCTAGTTAAGCACATTAAGGAAAATCCCCCACATTCATTTTCTTTTGTAGCCATCGACCAGGTCCGGTTGGATGGCAGGGGAGGAGCCGATTCACTTATTCTTGAGGGCAGAGAATTGATTTGGCAACTGAGATTGGATGCCTGTCACCATCCGGGCATCAATGGCAGATTATCTATAACATGTATGTTGAAACTCAAGAGTTTAAATAGATAAGCATTTAGCCTTTCAGTTGTTCCTGATAGTCTATATAATATCAAATATAGAATGGTTTATTTTCAAGTAACCCGTTTGTGTTATACACCTATACGGTTTGCGAATATCCCCCCTGTCAATCTGTAGAGTTAGTTAAAACTGTTATCGTTACACCATATATTATAGCATATACATTTATTTTCATACATACATTTATTTTCATACTACATATATTTTTATAGATATTCATAAACTTTCTACATATCGTAGCTTCTCGAAGCCGGCTTGTAGAATCAATAAACTGATCAGTAACGACATTCAAGGTTTTCCTTTGGACCATACTGTTTATTCAAGATTTTTAAAAAATTAACTTTTTAAACAAGCATTCTGTACTTAGCGTTGTATTTTATTTATTAAATGTATTTAATTTACTACATTTATATGTTTCCAATTGGTTTAGAAGTTTTTTCAAACAACAATGTGTTCTGAATGCATTAGGTTATATTTCTAAGTGTTTTTTATAAGGAGAAGTAAGGGATATATAAAAGGGGTGGTGATTGTGTGATTTTGTTTCCATTTTTATGGATTTTCTGAAGAAGTTGGTATATTTTAACTGACGAAAAGCTCGTGAGAAGCTTAACACAACAAATCTTCCATTTCTTTCATTTTAGCGTTTGGAGATTTTATTTTGTAGTTCCTGAGGTCTGGAGGAGTGTTATCCATCTAATTTTCTTTACAGTGTGTTCACATTCCTTTAGTGTGTTACTGTACAGGATATTGCAATGTTTGTGAATTCAGTAGCTAATAGCAGAGCACAATATGTTGATGGATGTGCTCAGAGCCAGAGTTCATGACATAGCATGCTACGGGTCTATACTATAACATCAAATTTTACAAAGATCGAATGTTATAATATCGAACCCGTAATGTAGAACGCTGAAAACAGCGAAGGTGCATGACACCGAATACTTTCCCAGGGAAAGAATTCGGTGGGCCGTTGCTGTGGCTTTGCTGTTTTCAGCGTTCGATATGTTGGAACGTTACGGGTCGGGTTCAGGTAAGTATGCGATTGTGTGTAGGTTATGGGGCGGGTTAAGTGAGTTAGGGTTAGGGTGCAGGTCAGGTAAGTGTGTGGTTGTGTGTAGGTTAGGGTTAGGGGGGCGGGTTAGGTGAGTTAGGGCTAGGGTGTGGGTGAGGTGAGTGTGCGATAGTGACGGACGTTAGGGTTAGGGTTGGGTTAAGGTAAGTGGATAGCTAGTAGTGTATGTAAAGTTTAGTGTAGGTTTAGGTGTAGGATTTTAAGTGTATGTGTGTGGATTGCTGTTTTTTGTGTGTGTTTGTGTTGTGTGCATGTTTCTCGGAATAGCAAATTTTTTCCCTGGGAAAAAATTTGCTATTCTGACTATTCGATGTTTTCGGATTTTGGTGTTTAGGGTTAGATATTATAACATTCGATGTTTACGAACTTCGATGTTATAATATAGACCCGCATGCTACACCCCTCTGCACCAATGCAGATGGTACTGTCCATGCATAATATAGCACCACTTGGCTGACCTGCACATTGTGGATCACTTCCATGTGGACAGAGAGACCATACTGGAGCTTGTTAAACTGCGGGGATTATGGGGCTGGCGGGGCTGCCCATCCCATTGAAAATGAATATATATGAAGCTTTAACCTTTTGGTGACCTAAAGGAGACATGCTAGGAGTATTGTAGCTGTGAGCCTCGCAAATTCTATGTCAGTTCTTTGACATGATGCTACAGCATGCGGAGAGGCACATACAGTTCCCAATGGCTGTAGACGAGGGAATCACCACTATGCAGTCATTTTTCACAATTGTCCATTTTCTCAAGGGCCTGGTTTCCATTTATTTCACACACATTAATGTCATGGCCCCATGTGACCCACAGGATGTAAGATAAAGCAACAGGAAGGACTTCCACTCCCTCGGTTGCCACATGGTGTGCAAACTAAATAGATGATTTTGTGTGTCATGCAAGCACTTGCTACAATTCTCATATTTGGCCCATATCTGACTTATACCAAAGGTTCATGTGGGGTGACTTTACATGGGATCATCTCCTTGGTGCATATGTAGGTGGGTACAGAGGGCAGTAATTGCAGTTACCATGCAGACACATAGTAGGCAGCATATAATGTCACTTCTTTGTATTGAAGTGTATGCTGGATATGCATTGCAGCCATGGTTGATAACCCCATTCACAACCATAACACCATGACAGAGATGGCAGATAACACTGTACTGAGGATGTAGTGCAACATATTTTCAGCCAACTGAAAGGATGTTTCCACTTCTTTGATGAACCTGGTGGGCCACAGCAGTTTTCACCTGAGATCTGCAGCCAGATATTTGTAGTGTAAACTATTATGCATAAAATGATTGTGTAAAAGCAGCTACAACAACAGCTCCATGGATACATAATGGCAGGGCCCACCATGTCTACTGGAGCAGCAGGGATACATCATGGTAGGGCTCACCATGTCTGCTGGAATAGTAGGGATACATCATGGCAGAGCCCAACATATCTGTTGGAGCAGCAGACAGAAGAAAAGCAGGCAGCAGTGGGACAACTGTAAAATGCATCACAGCACTAGCAAAGAAGTGAAATCTGGTGTAAATTTATAGGCCGTGATGCAGACAGCATGGAATAACATGATGCTTGCATCACTGACACAGGCTTTGCAATAAAGTGCATGGACTGACCACACTATACATTTGACATTACCACATCTTAGCCACACAGGTTCTGGGCAGGACCTAGACATCATTATTTACACACATGTGAGAGACACAGTGACAGGAGATAACAATGCTCTCATATTGGCCATGGTCATGAGAAGTAGATCTGTGGCCATGCAGTCAGACAGCTGGTTGTGAGAAGTCAGAGATCAAATCCTCCAGTTGCAAGGGGTGGGGGTTGCTGTGTTATGAACAATGGCAATGTGTACTACACTGGCTTGCAGTCTCAGTTTTTGATGAGGTGTATGGCAGGGACATTTTCAAACTACAGGAGCATGGATATACACCCTGCAAAGGTGTCTCTTGCATGGAAACTAGTAGATGTATTGTGATCACAACCCACATAATGGCCATGATTAGGTCTGGAACCCTGTCTGCCCTTATAGGTTCATAGGTGTGTACTAGGCTAATGACCCTGTAGCCTTTACAAGCCTAGACCATAGGATTACCCTGGCATCATGCCACTCGACCTTAGTTCCCAGTGCCTCTGTTGAGTAAAGCCACTGGAGTGATCCCTGGGGTGAATTTTCTATTTTCCATCCACTCATCAAGATTTCTCTTGAAGAGGGCCAGTGAGGTGCTCTGCTTGACATGTATGGGAAGTCTATTCTATAGCATGGGCAGTCTTTGGGTAATGAACCTGTCCCTCCAGCATGTTCTGCTGATTGTGGTAATGAGGTTGAGGTCTCTGGAGCGTGTGGTGCAGATGGATTAGAATTTCTTTAGATATAGCATTTCTAACAGAGCTGGGTCAGACATAGCTTTGTAAGTCAAGCAGAGATCGCTTCTAAGTAGGCGATATGAGACAGAGAATAGTTGGAGCTTTTTGACTCTGTCCATATAGGACCAATGTTTAAGGCCTAGGATCCTCTTTGTGAGGTACTTTTGCAGCCTCTCCAGTTGTTGCAGGTGTTTAGTGAGGTACATGCCAAATGGGGCATTGTACTCAATGACTGGCCTAATGAGGGAAGAGTATAGGGAGACAATGACCTCTTTCTTCCTGGATGCAAAACACTTAGTAATGAGATGTGCCACATAGAAGAACTTTCTAACCACAGTGACAATGTGGTGGTCAAAAGAGAGGTTGCTGTCAACCTGTGTTCCCAGATCTCTTATAACGCCTTCTGTGTTCAGTGGACTACCATCGATGTGGTAATTCATGGGAACCGGGTTTTTCCCAAAGGGGATGACTACATTTTTTTGGCATTAAGCTTAAGGCCATGGTTCTGACACCAGTCATTTGTCTCAGTGAGGCCTTTCTGTAGGATGTCAACATCACTTAGGGAGTTAATAATAACTCCCAACTTTCAATCATCTGGGAACTTTGTCAGCCAGAGTCCCTTCATGTTGGCCTGGACTTCAGAGAAGTAGATACCAAACAGGAGAGGACCCAAGACCCAACCCTGTGGGACTCCACTCATGACTGGTCGGCAGTCTGACTTGGAGTCAGCTACTTTCACTTAGGGGATATTGATGATGTACAGCTACATGACTGGGAACATACAGCCTGGTGAGGTGTCACTGGGGTGGAGCTTGAGCAGTGTCAGTGGCCACCTACATGAGACTCGTCACAACCAAGTATAGTGATGCCATTTCAGAAGCAATCTGTTTTACCTGGGCATTCCCAGACTGTGACCAGCCACACTGCATCTGGATCTTTCCATACTCAAGGAAAGCAGGGTCTGCAATGGTAGAGTGGAATTTGGTTGCTGTCTGTCTCATGGATGTAACAACAGATGCAGTGTTACAAATGAATGACCTGAGTAGCACTATTTGCTCCCTGTTCTGATTCTCTGTATCACTGTACATGAGATGGGTGTCATACTTTAGGTCTTCAGGCCATACAAGTGTTACACATCATCCTGAAGGTCATGTAGCATATTCACTATCGCCACATTGGTTCCAAGTAGCAGCTATCTGTGCCAAAATCACTGAGCTGCACATCCACTGTTTAATGTTACACTAAATCTGAGACAGACCTAGAGTTCTGCTAGTGGCAAAAACAGCTATACCTCTCCCCTGTGCAGCACATGCACATTTCAGAGACTCTGCAGCTCAGATATGCCAACTACAGTCAAGATCAAAGTTAGAGGACGTCTTCCAAACACTGATGAAGATGAAAGTTCAGCAATCTCCAAAACAGGCTCTTCATATCTGGGGATATGACTGTGAGTCCTCCATTATTAGTCTTGTAGAAAGTGCCACTTTGTCATCTGACTATGCCAGGTGCACACTGCATCAACAGTCAGAGGTGATGTGCTGACATCAGGTATGTGCTGTCCTTCTCTCTTGGAACCTACACCACTAGAAGCTGTGAAAGCATAAGGACAAGACACCTATGGCAACACCCTACTATGTCAGATGTATAGCAGCTCAGTCTGTGAATAGCATATAGATGCAGGCATACCTTGTTATACAGGGTGTTGCAGTTCTAATATAGAAAGACCTGAGAAACAACTATGAAGAAGTCTCTTGCTAAATATGTGCTGCATCACATGTGGTGTGCTGTACAATATGGTGACAAGAAAGCCAAATGTGAGCTAATGCATCTCATGCGGACATCTGTGCAGTCATCGTCATCCCAGCTCCTAACTCTATGCCATCACTAGATATGAGGGCCTGCTCCCTCGTCCCAAGGTAAGGACAACAAAACCACCAAAAACCCCTCCACATCTGTGACCAAATTCTGGGTTGATGGTCTTGTGTCTTTTGGTATGGAAATTTCCTTAGCAATATAACATGTCTTATGATTGTCATGCAATATCATATTGGTTACCCATTACTGAACCTGATGTATAATGTATTATGGCCACAATCAGCAATGAAGTTTTGTATCACTGTCTGCCATACCCATTTCTGAAATACCTTATCTGTATTATTTTTGGCGAGAATACAGATGTAATACAAGTAAGTAGCCTGCAGTGTATTTTCCTGGGTGGTGAACTTTTCTAGCGTTAGCTTCTCTCACAGACCCCTAACAAGTTCTGGGGAGAAACAACAGCAGCATTTTTTTTTGTGATTAAGTAGAAGCTAGAGGTTATTGAGCCAGCTTTCAATGGATAAAAATGACTCCTGCAAGAGGCGTTGTAGATTAATTATGTTACTAGTGTAACAGATTAATGTGCAGTCATCAGCATAGTGTATGAGGGATTCTTGACATTTGGCGGATTGTATGTTGCTGGTAAATATGTTAAAAAGCAGTGGCTCCAGTATGGAACCTTGGGGACCACCTTTTGTGACAGGTAGGAAGGATTTGTAAGAATTAATCCATTTAACAGATTGGAGTCTATTGGAAAAGTAGCTAGAGAACCAGTTGGTGGAAGTGTTTGATAGGCCAAGTGAAGAGAGTTGTTTCAGAAGAAGGCTATGAGAAATGGTATCAGAGGCTTTGAACTGATCCAAAAACATGGCAGAAACCAGTTGGCCTTTGTCACTGGTTAGGTTAATAGTGCTGATGAAGTAAGTAGAGCTGGGGTAATGCTATGCCTTGGTCTGAAACCATCTTGTGTGGGGGTAAGGAGGTTGTTAGCTTGTAAATGAGTCATTAATTAATTTCAAAGATGTTTCAAAGAGGGGAGAGAATGGCAATGGGTCAGAAGTTGGATATATATTGGAGTTACTTCCCTTGTGAAGTGGGATGATGTGAGATTTTTTCCCATAAGGCTGGGACATGCAATTCCTGAATAGACCTATTTATAAGAATGGATACCAGAAAGAAAATTGAGCTGGTTGCTATTGTTAAGCAATCACCAGGAATTCCATCTGGAGCAAATGTAGTCAGTTTAATTTGTTTGAGGTACCTCCTGATTATTGTGACAGATACTGGTTGAAAGGTCTAGCTGTGGTGGAAACAGAAGAATGGTGGAAATCACTTTAGCTCTCAACTGCCAACTCCTCTCGTGCAGGATCCCACAGTGGTTAGCAGGCCTGACTCTCAGTAGGAGGACAGAGGTCCCCCTGCTGAAGAAGATCTAGGGGGCAGACTGGTGGCCTTTGTGTCAACTACTCAGGAAAGGAGTGGGTGTTCTTCTTCTGGGAACAGCATGGAGGTGTCCCTCATGGTCACACAGCAGCAACTGTAGAGACTGATGTCATCTGAGGTGTGCCTATAGCTGGATGCCTGCATCGCTACTGTAGATCACCTTCTGGCATGGCTGGTTGCCGCTGGGTTAACCCTATCCATTTCGCAACAGAGGTACAGCCTGCACATGAGATCAGCCATGTAGGTAATTGTGATGCATAGCTTGGCCTCTTTCCAGGCCTGACATCTGCCATGTACCATGTCCTATCCCTAATCATGTATTCCTCTGCCTTATGTGTCATTCATCATAACTTGTTTTTTGTTTATTCCACTATATCACCAAATGTCCATTCTTGGTCTGAGTCCATACACTGCCTCAATTTTTGTGTCCCTGTCACCACTCTCTTTCTATGCTTGCATTTTATGTTTGTTTTTTTTTTTTTGTTTGTTTTATTTTTTCTATCCCTGCAATCTTCCCTCTCCCTTTAATCCCTTCAACAAATAATGCTCACTACTTTTCCCAGCCAACATTCATCTTCTTTTATGAGAAATTCGAGCCTTCCTACAAAAACAATGTTCTGTCTCCCACTTTTGTCATTCCTTTTGGTTGCCCTCCTATGTTTTCATCTTCTTGCTAATTTCCCTCTTCTAACTGTCCTTTCTCTCTTATCACCATTTTCTGATGAGCTGGGTTGACACTTTGTTGTGCTGACCCTGCTACGGCCATCTGTCATTGCAATTGTAGCATATATGTGGAGATTCAACATTTAAAAGAGTTTGCACAGCCTCGGGCTTGCTGGGAGATGTTCATAGGTTGGTATCCATGGCTTACCAAAAATTTCCTCTTTAATAGTCCCTCTCGTTTAATGCCAACCCCACCCCCTCCGTACTGCCTACAATAATTCAACTTTAATGCAGAATCCCCTAGCCGGCCCAAGAACCAGTAAATAAGCCGCTTGCCTTTGAATTCTGTCATATTTATATATGTTGTTGTTAAAGACACCAAACTACAAAATAAGTTACTAAAGCAAAACAAATAGCACCTCCAGATGATGGAGATGTCTGGTTACCACTGTATACAAGCTCCATTCTAATTCCCTGTCATTTAGCTGATCCTCTGTTTTGGGCAGTGGATGGACCACAAAGTGACTGGACGTCATGATTACACATAAATAAAAACAAAGTGCATAAGATAATAATAATTGCTTAAAAAGCACAAACATAACTAAGTGTAATAACAGAAGCATTTAACTTGACTGTACTCAGCATGATATGTATATAGAGAAAGAGAACTAGAAGCTCCTAGTGACCATTTGACACTTGAGTCTTTCACATAGGTGCGCACACATTAATACTACATCAGTATATCAGGTCAAGAAATAAAACATACTAATGAACTTATGTCCAGAGGGACAATGAAAAAGGTGGGAATGGGCAGCTTCGAAGGCAATAACATCGTAATATTGCTCTTCCGTTCTTAGAAGAGTGTTAAAATAACAGGCTGTGCATTAGCAGGGATTTTCTGAAGTGACTGAAGTACATGACATCTGAAACTCGGTTGTCTGCCAAACTTCGCTATTGCATTCTTTTTTTTTTTTTTTTGAATACTGCAAGTTTTATAAGGAATCATGAAAATATAGGGCAATGTCATGGACCTTGCACATAATTAGTTGACTATCAGAAACTTACTGCGGAATACTGACTTGCAGCAGGAGTAACATCAGCTCATTTAGCTGCTCCGTGATCGCTGTTTTCAGCTTCTTTAACTTTGAGAATAAACTGCAGTTCCCGGTTGCCGATCACACCACATTTAAGACAATCCAGATTTGCAATTGCACTACAGTGTGATCCGGACACAGGAGCTGGCGCTTTCTTTTAACTTTAATTAACTTGTTGTTGTGTCTTTCGGCTTTTCCCTGTTAGGGGTCTCCACAGCGGAACTCCGGCCCACCAATGATTGGCAGTAGATTTTTATGTGCCGAGTTGCCGACCCTGACGCACAACCTTCAACGAAGGTATGCCCATTCACGCATGTCTCCACACAGAAGACGCTCTAGCTGAGAATCGAACAGGACAACGTCTTACTGTGAGGTGACAACGCTATCACAGTACCATTAACTAAAACATGCAATTCCAACTTTGGATTACATCGCATGCAATGTGATCGACTACCGGCAACTGCAGCTTACTTGCTGTTTATAGCGATCCAAAAGAGTTTTTTTTTGTTAGACAAAATTTAAATGCCATTACCTGTTTGCCGATCATGTACAGTGTAGGCAGGACTGATAACAAATGGTAGCTGCAATTTACAATCAAAGTTATGCACAAAAAAAAAAAAAAAAAGAAAAGAATCACCGGGCATATTCTGACTTGATGCAAAGAATGCCCCCGAACAACGAAAGCTGCTGATATAAGGAAAATATGTATTCCTAAACACGCAGAAACTGTGAAAAAATGGAGAATATTAAACTCGGAAGTGGAAATACATCACCTTCTTGGAGGAACGCAAAATGGAAAGATAATTCACAGTGGGAAGAGAAACAAGACTGGAACTGAGGGCTTACAGGAACAAAGACATTGTGGGTGGGGAATTTAAGTGACGTGCTTAAAGTGGGCGTTAGTTGGCTAGCCTAAAGTTGGACCCGAATTTTAAACACTGGGATTGTCCCTTTAAGACAGCAGTCACGGAATTGCCTGTTTTCTACATCAACTTTGCTTTTAACTTTATTCTGGCTTGCAGCCATGACTTATTACAAACTCTTGCAGAAAGTTGTTTACAGACTGCAAGTTATAAACAACAAAGAATAGTTACTTCCGTGGCTAAAATTAGAGGTGTGTGCAACTGCAGTCAATTAGGTAAGTAAGTATGTGCTGCAAAGTTTGCGTGACAGGAGTAAGACATAGCACTTTTTCATTTTTTTTTTTAATTTTTGGTTACTCTCTGGGGGTCAGATGGCGTTGCGTCACAAGCCGGACGTTGTGCACCATTGCTGTATAGTCATGGAGGCTATGCTTAAAGGAAGGTAATACTGACTGAGATGCTGTCAGAGGTCTAATGCTGTTCTGTATTGAAATTTAAGATAAATAAAGCTCCATTAGAAGAGCCAGGTGAAGGCTAACACCTCATTTTCATATTTCATCTAGTAGTAGTACTTTTGGTTCTGTTGGCAGATTACAGTTATAGAGTTGCAAATTATTATGGATATGTTTGATTCTGTCTAAGGTCACTTGGTGAACATACAGCTAGATTTTAGTAATTTACTCACTTCATATTTATTTCTGTATGTAGAGAGAAAATAGTTTGGGTTGCTTTTTAATCTTATACAGCTGTGCCTTAGTTTGTGTTTAATTTGCAAAGAAGCAATGGTACCTTTAGTGCTGTTGTTACATGGAAGGCCATCCAGCAGTTCCCCTGGAATATGGCTCTGTAAAAATGCACTGGTATCCAATTAGAACGGGATTATTTCTATTGTCATGTTAATCCATACATAGAAGCCTTTTTTAACCATCTACGGTAAGTATCCTTTGCAGGTATATCCTGTGCTTTGTGTTTAGACATAACATTTTAAGTAGCTAATTCATTTTGCACATAACTTATTTCTTTCATAAACATGATATTTTGACTCTTGGACTGTATCAAAAGGATCCTTTAGATATGTGTTCTCATTCTTTGAGTTTTAACATTTCTTTTTAGTCTAAATACGTACAAAAATAGTGTGTGACGGCAGTTTTTCCATTTTTCCTTTGGTTTTGAATTTGTCCTGATGTTACAGAAACTAAACTGTGTTCAAAGTGTGTAGAGGGATCTGTACAATATGCTTTATTCATTCGACAGTCCCAAAGTAAGGATATTGCATTAGAAAAAAAATAATTAAAATTTTGATAATGTTGTGATTTATTGTAACTGATGATTGTGGTTTAAGTATACAGTTTTCTGGATGAACTTTGTACAGCTCTGTCTTTTGCTTAGAGTTTTGCAGAGCTGTCTTTTGCATTAAGTTTTTCACATGTAGAGAACAGGAAAATACAAGAAAAATAACAGTAATCATACATGATATCTTGCAGGAAACTCCTGGAAATGACATGCCGCCTTGCCAATGTTTTGAAGAGACATGGGATAAAGAAAGGTGACAGAGTTGCTATTTACATGCCAGTTTCCCCAGTGGCTGTCGCTGCCATGTTGGCATGTACCAGAATTGGGGCCGTACATACAGTTGTCTTTGCTGGCTTTAGTGCTGATTCTTTATCAGGCAGAATCCTGGATGGTGAGTGCAGTACACAACTGTTAGTTGAGATGCAAACCTTACTTATGCTATGTTGTATAGCAGTATTAGTGACTGAGAAAACTCCCCTGGGGCAGGCAGTGCCCCTTCTAAAGGAGCATTCCAACTTCAGATAGAATGACACTGTAACAACACTGGATGCTGCAAGCAAATCAAATATTATGTCATGTAACATTCACTTACTCATGCATTACAAGACAAGCCATCTCCATCGGGGCAGAAGCTTCATCCCAGACTGTGCAATTTCATGACCTGATTCAGGACGTGAGCCTGGACACCACAGAAGCTTACTAGGGAAATGAAAGTGAGGTGCTGGTAGCCTTCTGTCCTGTTCCAGACAGGGAATGGATTTCTTCTTTGGGGCTGATACCTGTCAGAGGATATGTAGGTAGCACTTTGAAGAGTACAGAGTACTTTGTGAAGCAGTGCGGTATGCCGGAGTGGGTGCTAGGATGCTGACATATGGTAGTAGTACACATCCGTGCTTCATAATCTTCATTGCCTACTGTGTAGTAGCTGGTTAGGTGTAATACTGGAAAATGCTCACATCTCCTGCTTGATGTCCATGATACTCCCAGTCCTCCTGTCTTCAGTTTTATAGGTGCCACTTCTGACCCAGATCTTCAAGGTAAGTGACAGTGGGGTATTAGAAGTGACAAAAGAGATGGAATAGATGGCATGAGGACTGTGGTAAACTTAGTGGGAAGATGTTCATTTCAAAGCTGTAGGATTCAGTCCCGACTTCTGGTCACCACTGTCCTTTTTTTGAAGTTTGCATGTTGTTCCATGTTTGCTTGTTTTTCTTTGGATACTGTAGCTTCCTCACACCTCCCAACAATATCTGTTCCTCATTTCTCCCTACCTAGTCTCCTCACTGTGCTGTATTCTGCTTTCTCTCTCCAAGTTGCCTATAGGTCCTGTCACTCTCCCAACATGCAGCAAAACTATCAGTACCTAATACAGATACATAATATCTAAACAATAGTAGTTCTAGCAGTCTTCAAATAAAACGTGTATAGTTTGTACTTTTATCAGCAGATAACTCATTTATTTTTACTATTTGTTCATATATTTTTATTGTTTGTTAAATATGTTGATTGTTTTATTCATCTCTGCATCTTGAATGCCTTTCCCATGCTGATCAGAAAATGGTCCATTGAGATCAGTACTGTACCCAGGTTAACAAGTTAAAATAAAATAATAAAATATACATTATATTTTCCCTTGCCTTTGTGACTCAGGGCATGACTGAAAATTGCCTAAGAAGGATCCATTCGCTTACTAATTTAAATAAATAAGTAAAGTAAGTAGAGACTAAGGGGGTTCTAAAGTCAGGACCTTGCTGGAAAGGAGTGAATAAAGAATACTTGATATTGATAAAAGTAAACAGGACATATATGATAAAGTATTATTACATCTCTGTGCACCATGGATTTAGAAAACAGATAAATGATGAAAACATGGACATTTCTAGAATATACACAGTAATCTAATTTCAGTTATCTAGAAATATTTTTTTTCCACTTCTTTGCTTAACAATTTTGGACAAAGCCAAAAATAAGGGGGAGCAAAGACCAAAAATCAGGGGCATTTTTTGGATACTGGTCTAATTTACTTTAAAAGTTTAACAGAACAACATGTTTTGCTTCAACATGCATTTTCTGAGACACAAGAAGTATGGGACTCTGATGTGTCTAGCATTACTGACTGAGTATAATCCTCAGTGATTTACCAGAAAATTAAACATTTTTATGAGGGATAGAGCAAAAATATGAGGCAAAATCATGGGCTTGCTGCAAAATCAAGTGGTATTTTTAGAAGGCGTTGTCCGCATAAACGGGAAATTCTTCTGTAGACCTGTAGTAGTAAATGCTAATTTATGGGCTCATAATTCAGTTTTGCATGGTACCAGTTATATATATAGTATATATATATATATATATATATATATATATATATATATATATATATATATATATATATGGATTCCTATTACAAGAACGAAAGTTCACTACTTCGAACTTGTAATAGGAAGCGTCACTTCTGCGAAAGTTCACTTTAATGAAAGTGAACTTTTGCGTAAGTGCACTTCACCGAAAACACCGCAGCAGAGTGGAGGACATAAAAAACAAGCTATGTCCTCCACTATGGAGAGATAGTCACGGACCTTAGGGTTAGGGCACGGGTTAGGGTAAGGTGATAGTTAGTAAAGCTATCCCCTTACCCTAACTCATGCCCTAACCCTAAGATTCGTGACTGTCGCACCATAGTGGAGGACATTGCTATGTCCTTCACTGCGCTGCAGTCGTCATAGACCTTAGGGTTAGGGCACAGGTACGGGCTATCCCCTTACTATGACCCGTGCCCTAACCCTAAGGTCCGTGAGTACTGCACGGAAGTTCAGTACAACACCCGTTCGTTGTACTGAACTTCGCGTAAGTGCACTTTCGCTGCAGTGAGCATTCCATGCACTATTTCAAATTAGTGAAAATTCGATCTAGTGTATGGGACCCATATATATATATGTATATATATATATATATATATATATATATATAGTCTGAAATGATTACAGTTTCTTCACAAATTGCATGCTGATTACAAGACTTCCTTTGATAGCAGTAAGCTAGAAAGGTTGGAATGTTGCTTAGCAATAGAAGCAATGTCAGAAACTTAATGAGAAAGATGGCAGAGCTTAACACACTAATAGTAAACAGCCATAGCTGGCCTTAGGCATAGGTCATCTAGGAGACTGCCTAGGGTGCTGGTCTAGCAGGGACACTTTTCCAGTAATCTGGATGGTATGGTTAGACCAGGATGGGGGCACCGGGTGTGTGTGTGTGGGGGGGGGGGGGGCGCTGTGGAGACCTTTTGCCTAGGGCACCAGTTGACCAAAGGCCAGTCCTGTTAACAGCGAAGCCAGTGTAACTGGAATAACTGAGACATGGGCCATGGTAAGACAGGATAGGCCATGATAATCCCAGGACAGAAAGTATTTAGGAGCAAATGAGTCATAAGGGATAGACATACTGTTAATGGGCAGATCCAGAAATTTTCAGGAGTGGTGCAATCTTTTGGGGAGGGAATTTATGACAAGGTAGTGTGTGCTTTTGCCGTGCATCATGGGTATGTGAGGAATGCACATGTTTTTGCAGTGCATTATGTGTGTGAGGAGGCATAATATACATTTTCACTGCATCATGAGTTGGATGCAAGGAGATTCTACATGTACATCATCAGCTAATGTGTAAACAAACAAGCTACAATGTGGTTTTCTTTTTTTAAAACTAGCTTTGTGTTGAATACTCACACCCCATGTGTTTTGTTTTACAGCACAAACATGCAGGTAGTACTAATTATTTGTAGATATAGATGTGACAGTTTTCTCTCTCTCTCTCTTTTTTGTTAGCCTGGTCTACATACTGTAACTCAAAAATCAAATGGAATTTGAACATGTGACCTGAGCAAGACAAAGAAAAAAATATATAAAAGCAATATCTACCTGGCAAGGTACAGAAGGGCACCATAAATTGTAAATGTCAAGAATGAGCATTTAACATGAAAGGATCTCTGCAGAGCTATAAATTACACAGTAAAAGAAATAAAAACAGATTTAAGTGGTGTGAAACAAAATAAGCAAGAAATTGCAGTATCTGAGGAATTAAGCTACAGGCTCCATCCAATGCAGCTATTTTAATGCCAAATAAAATACCTATTATTTAGAAAAGTATGATTTTCAAGTAGTAAGTATTAGCTTCTTTTAGAATGGGCATATCAACACGTTTAAAAATAAGATGGTTACTGGGAATCAACCTAAGATCTTCCATGCTGTCCATAATGAGAGCTCTGAGATTGGGATGAAGCAGTCTGCCTTCTTCACCCACTTATCCCCCCCCCCCTTATTAACCTAGAGCAACAGAGCTAACAGCACCTACCAGCTATTTAGACTAAGAAAACAACTACTATGTTCATTATACACTGCTCAATGTTGTTGCAGCATCTATGCATACATCAACATCTACACCTGCCATGAATAAAAATAAATAAATAAATACATTTTTTTTTTAAATGTATCTGAAAAGTGCTGTCTTTTACCTATGTAAAGTTGTTTGTCTTTCGGTTTTTCCCGGTAAGGGGTCGCCACAGCGGAACTCCGGTCTGCTAATGATTGGCAGTAGATTTTTACGAAACGCCGAGGTGCCAGCTCAACACCCAACCTTCAACAAAGGCACGCCCATTTACACATGCATGTCTTTTGAACGCTACCCAACCGCGGGGAGGACATGCAGACTTCACACAGAAGGCACTCCCAGGCCAAGTCAAGAATCGAACGGGAGAACCTCTTGCTGTGAGGTAACAATGCTACCGCCGTACCACCGCAGCCTGTAGTATTTATTGTATAATCTGATGTACAATTCTTGTAATTTTCTTAAATATGTCTGTTAAGCCTTTGTAAATATACACTGTAACTTTTTTTTGGAGCTTTTCTCCCCAGGCCTCCGCTGAAAATGGGGTTCCACCCAGACGGACTATCCCAATTAACAAATGTAAAATAAATAAATAAATTCTTGTTAAGTTAGGAAACTGTTGAGAAGAACAGTTCCAGGCTGGGTGTCTGACATCTCTCGGAGAAGGGATGAACCAGGAACATCTTTGACACAGATGGACAACTAAAAACATGTTTACTGTCTCGATTTTTTAACAAGCAGCTTACAGTTAAATGAGTTGGAGAAAATGCAAAGAGGATCCATTGGTTCCATCTTACTGAGAAGGCAGTGATTACCCTTGGTTTGATGAGAAGGAGCAAAAACTTAAGTAGGACATTGTTCAGATGAGAAGCAGAAACACCCACCTTTGTAAGACCCCAGAGTTCAGTGATTGTGATGATGGTCTTACTGCTTAAATTCCAGTTGTGAGGGATGGAGAGTCTCCTACTTATGGTGTCTGCCATTGTTTTCATAGTTGGGGTATAAAATGCCCGAAGAGACAAGTATGTTGCAACAGTCTGCTTCCAAACTGATATGCATAGTCTGCATGGTGGATTAAAGTTAATTCTCCTTTTGTGTCACATGATACTGGTGTTGACTTTGGCCCCTGTTTTCAACACCGCATGATGATTTGAATGCTGAAAGAGGCACATGCAGTACTGTTTTGATGATTTTTGATGTAAAAAGGCCAAAAACTTCATCAGAAAAATCTGTTCTCAAATTGTCATGTTTGGCTTCAGCATGCATAGGAGTGAATTCTCCATATGTATCACATGACTCTGATGCTATCTATGTTAGCCTTGGATTCAGCACAGCATAATGGTTTAAATACTGAGAGATTCACATCAATATTGTTTTGATTGCTTCGGATGCTGAAAATTCCATCTGAGGTGTATGTTCTCAAACTGCTATGCCTAATCTGCAAAATAGTTAGTGGTGAGCACCTAATATGTACCATGCTGCTTGTGGCCATCTGCATTACTGCTGGATTTGGCATGACATACTGCCTTGAGTATTGAGACAGTGAAATCTGGCACTGTTTTGATGGCTGTAAAAAACATTTGAAAAGCCTATTCACAAGTATACGTATGAAGACTAAGAAGGCCAGATGGGTTTTCATCATCTTGCTTTAGTAGTTCTGATGATGATGTTGGCTCCTATTTTGTGGACAGGACTCAAGTGAAACCAAGATTCTTCCTGAGCAGCAAATGATGTAGCTCCTGCATGGGAGGATGAGGAGACTGCCCCCCCTCCCCCATATTATCCAGAGCTAACTGTTTTAATGTTTTATTTTTCCTTTGTAGTTTCATTGAAGAGTTCCAGCCATGAAACTGTACTCATTTACACATACTATATCCAATGAGGTATTCCTACTGAGAAGAAGAGCAGAAACTTTCTCTTCACACACCTAATTAAACAGATTTTTGCAGTGGCTTCAAATGAGCAAATTAGACAAATTATCTTATTCTTATTTCGGCTTTTCCCAGTTAGGGGTCGCCACAGCGGATCATCTTGCCCACTCATAATTGGCAGTGGAATTTTACAGTGTCAAGTTGCCAGCCTGCACCCAACCTTCCACAGAAGGCACACATATGCATACACTCACACCTAGGGCCAATTTAGAGTGTCCACTCCACCTACAGCATAGACAGATTATGGGTATTGTAATAGTTCTGTCAAATTAAGATGATTACAGCTCAGATTGGCATAACAAAACTCGCAACATGTAGTGTTTAAGGCAATAGGATTAAAAGCAGCATACATCTTGGAATCCTTCTGGCAAATATATCAATGACTTTTCCACAGAGTCAGCTCAGAAGTGGATTTTGAAGTTAGCAGGTAAGGCACTTAACTATGACATATCCCAGGTCCTTTCCCAATCTCAGCACTTGCTGAAAAGTGGATTGTGAAGATAATTAATTATGAAATAAGCTTTTCATTTCCTGCATAGAAGTCTTCCAAATTAGTGCACATTTCTCACCATGCATTGTGTTTTACATAGCAGCTTTTGGATTTACTTTGGTAGTTTTGCCCAGGTGTTATTTGTTTTGTATTCATCTGTTGAAGTAACCATTCCAGATGTCTTTGGAGCCTTGGGAAAGACTTAAAGAATGGTTTCCATTCCTTCACAGCCATCTGACATGCAAGTGATTTCAGATGCTTGACAAGATTTTAAATTGCAAGGTTTGATGTGTGACACACACACACACACACACACACACACACACACACACACACACACACACACACACACACACACACACACACCATGGTGTAGATAAAGTAACGTGCTGTTTTTTTTTGTGGAATAGAATAACACAAGCACTGTATGCCACTGCTGTTCTTTCAGTGCCATCATACCTTGAGCTCTGCAGTTTTTGATGTTTAGCGGTGTTGGTGCTGTGGTAGCATTGTCGCCTCACAGTAAGACGCTGTCCGATTCGATTCTCAGCTAAGAGCATCTTCTGCGTGGAGACATGCATGAATGGGCGTACCTTCGTTGAAGGTTGTGCATCAGGGCTGGTAACTCGGCACGTAAAAATCAACTACCAGTCATTAGTGGACCGGAGTTCCGCTGTGGCGACCCCTAACCGGGAAAAGCCGAAAGACACAACAATTATAGATTAATTAGGTGTCTAACACGTTACATATCTCCTTATTCTTCACATGCAGAAAGGTAATAAATTGACAAATTTCTCCATAGGCTTACCATTTCTTAGTATCATGAAACAATTTTAAGCTGCTCCTTGTGCTGATATCTGTAAGTTCATCATTCTGAAATGAACAATGTGTTTCAAATGGCTGCTACTTGATCGTGGTAATTATTTGTTGCTGAATATGCTGCTTTATGCAGACCAGAAGTTCATTTTCTGCTCTCTTGAAAATATACTTGTATCCAAATGGGCTTTCAAGTCTACATCACAGGCACACGTACTAAAATCATTTAAAGCAAAGCATGTGTGGTGGTGTTTAAAGTAGGATGTTGTGCTGGTAATGAGCAAAAATCACTTAATAAAAACATCAAAATTATTAATTAAATGCAGTTTCAAATGAAGAGACAGGTAAAGGTATTGCTGAAAGGTCTGCAGTAGAGGATATGTACTGTGTCACTGAAGTGGTATCTTTTGAGGGGGATTAAGTTTAAAAAGTCTGATTCAGGTGTCTGTAATATTCAGTGCTTGCCATCCGAAGAACCAAAAAAGGTGTTGATTGAATATAAGTGAAGTGACCATCAACAGTACAAATTGAGCTAAAGCATTTGATTGGAATTTTTAATGTCTGCTTGAAAAGACTTGAATTTGAAAATATTGAAAATTCCAAATACCTGCAAGACCAATGAGTGTTAGTACGGTCAGCTAGGCAGGAAATGGTAGAGATGCATAAAAGGGCAGCAAGGAAAAAGACTTCACCAAATTAAGTTGCATTTCATTGGACTGGAAAACAAAGCATTAGAAAGTAATTTAACATTATATGGCGATTTAGAGGGTGAGAAAGAAAATAGTTTACTGGAAGATGTTAAGAGCCAGAATTGTGGAATTAACTGATTTTGCTAATGACTCCTTGAGTGTTGCATCAGCGAGGAATTTTTCATTGCCTGAAAAGGTCTGATGTGGAAAGCTCAAGCTGATGTTGTTGGAGTTTTGGTGAGAAAATAAAAGAACTGCCTGTATGACTGACACAGCTAAAATGGAACAAATGGAAGATGTTGCAATGGAATTGATAAACCTTGAATTAGTACGTGAAAAAGATGAATGTGAAAAAAAGTAAAGTTTGTGAGAGAAGAGTGACCTTTTTATGACAAGCAACTCCTGGCTCATGCTGGTAAAATAGACAGAGGAGTTTGACATGAACTGGTTGTTTAAGAAAACTTAAAATCTTATGAATCATACTATATTGAGCAAGACTGCGCACTATATATTATGAATCATACTATATTGAACAAGACTGCGCAGTAAAGAGACAGATGTTGCAATCATACTAAATGAGAATAAATATATTGATTAAACTGTGCTCTATACTGAGCTTGCCATAAAAGTATTTTTTTTTCTTTTTCATGTTATGTTTTTCTTTCTGGATCATTCTTATCCCAGATTGAATAAGGTAAGTGGTTTCCGCATAAAAGGGTCCAGCCATGCCTAGAAGGATTTTTATAGTAGTTTAAATGGAGCAGAATTGGTGACAGTTTAAATTTTCCCAAAAAAGTAAAGGCTGTCAGTTTTCCCTTATTTGAAAGTTTGAATGAAGATTATAATATTACTCTAGGAAGCTTAGTAGCACTGTATGTGAGATGATATACTGATTCATGCTAAATGATACATACAAGTAGATACTGTTTAGAAAATTATGAACCACTACTGATACTTTTACATTAAAGTTTTAGTTACTTTTTAAATTTCTTTTTAGTAGATTATATTGACTCAAGTACTTGATATTGCCATGAGAAATTTAAATAAAAAAATAGCTGTCTGCAGGAATAAGGAATTATTTGAAATATGAAACAAAAAACAGTCTTGTTTGTGATTAGTCTTGTTTATTTTACAGGCTGGGGCAACTGATCTTTCAAGCCAGTAATAACTGATGGAAAATGCTTGGCTTTATTGAAGACGAGGGGCTGCCCTGTAGACATCTGTAATTCAGTGGTAGGTAAGGTAGATACTATACTGGAAGGGCAGACTAAACGTAGGTAAAATAGTGCTATAAAGAATGTCAAATGGGAATCTTTCCATTAAAAGGGATGGAAATTAAATGTTTTAATACTTACTGCAAGGTTAATAATATTATGAGTGGTCCTTAAAGTCTGTGTAGTAGCTTTGTCTGCCATAGTTTATAACTATGCAAATAGATATTGCCTGCTGTGTTTGAATAACAGAGTGCAAGTAAAATCTGGATAAGAATAGTTCAAATGAGTTTGAATAACAGGGTGCAAGTGAAATATGGATAAGAATAGTTCAGAATAAAGCAGGATATTAAAGAGTGGAAGTGGAGTGAAGGAGGAATGAAAGAAGGTGTAAAAGAACTGAGAGATAAGGTGGAATGAATTAGGTTTATATGGTGGTTCAGATGTACCTTTGGATTATGTGTGGTGGGTTAAAAAAGAAAGATGGAGGTTGTTGCTTATTTCATTGTGAGAGATTTATTTTATTTATTTTTTTTTTTTACATTTGCTCACCGGGAAAGTCCGGCTGGGCTCAGGTCCTTTTTCAGCGGAGGCCCAGGGAGAAAAGCTCTAGATAAAATTACATAAATCAACTGGAAGAAATCAACCAGGTTTACACTATGGATATCTAGTAATACATAATAAGTGGCGTAAGATAACATATAGCAAAACAAGATGAGAAACATTAGCACATAGTTTCATATGGTAGATAGTACCAGTATTATACATTTCTTACAAATTTCCTATGGTACATAATAAACATAATATATATTCCTTGTGACAATGTAGATGATGCTACTATAGAAAACACACTTAGAAGAGTATTCATTCACATAGTGGTGTAGATAGGATACATGGAGATTAGGTTTAGATAGATGGTTCAGTAGTGTTTAGCCTGGGGAATCACAGGAGCACAACCAGGTATTCATGTAGTGTGCTTTGAGGAGCTTTTTGAATTGAGGCCCGTCTGCTTCCTGGGTGTCTCCCCCCCCCCCCACGGATCCACTAGTGGACTTGGTCACCTTGCGGCTTGGAAGGAAACACAGAATATGGAACCAATCCCAAGGTGCCCAGATAAAATCTTAAGCACCCCTGCAGACAGACCTGCTTGGAATAAAGGGTCCCCGGTAGATGCTATGGTGGTTGCAGCCGCCACCAAGAGGGAACTAGCCCAGGAGAGTTCCTTGGTCCATCCTCCTGACCGTGAGTCTAGGACGATGTATTATCTAGGTAAGCGGGTGTATGCATCAGCAACCTTTTCCATAAGGGCGCTGAACTATTTGGCCCATGTTACTCGACTACAGTGTGACCTGGTTAAGAAACTGGCTGAGTTGCCTCCACAGTTCATGTCGCAGGAGGACAGGTGTACGTTCTCCACGAGGATGGCTACCTTGACAGCATTTTCTAATACATCCATGCAATTCCTCTCGCACGCTACCGAAGGAGTGGCTAGGACGGCTGGGTCCAGCATTGCTATGAGGTGCCACACCTAGCTCAGGTTGTGTCATTTCACGAAACCCTTCAAGGCATCTTTTGCGAATGCCCATTATGACGATTCTTCCCTCTTTGAAAAAAACATCCGTGACACTTTGGTCCAGAGTGAGAAAGATGGAAAGACACTGTCTGCTATCGGAATCCGCTTCTTTAACCCTCAAAGATCCTTTTCCCAGAATCAGCGAGGGCAAAAGAAGATGTGGTTCCAGAAGTCTCAGTATTCCCGGGACACTCAGGGCCCTTCTTCCCCTAGAGGCAGAGGTGGACAGGACAGATGCCAGCCCAGAGGCAGAGGAGGTCCAAGGAATATTGGGTTTCGAGAACCGTTCTCGGACAGGCCCACACAGCAGCCCTGAGGGGTTGCCCGATTGCTCTGTTCTGGAGGCAGTTGGGGGTTGCCTGTTGTTGCACCTGACAGCATGGGGGTCTGTGTTATCAGACCGTTGGATGCTTCAGATAATATCCAGAGTCTATTCAGTCCCGTTTGTGGTTCCCCCCACCCCTTCCAAACACCTCCCAGACATCCCACCCGCGCAAAGGGAGGCAGCAGCACTAGAGGTTTCCAAGCTGCTAAAGAAACAAGCCATCAAACCTGTCCCCCTAGATCAGTTGGGATCGGGCATCTACTCCAGGTTCTTTTTGGTGCCAGAAAAGACGGGGGACTTAATGCCCATTCTGGACCTGTCTACTCTGAACCTGTCAGTTGCCAAAGAGAAGTTCCGGATGGTCACCTTACAGTCCATCCTGCCGTACCTGCAAGAGAGCAACTGGATGTGCTCGTTCGACCTCCAGGACACTTACTATCACATAAAGATGCACAGAAGCTCTAGGTGGTTTCTCTGCTTTCGGCTAGGGGCCAATTATTATCACTTTCGAGCCCTACCTTTTGGTCTCACCACAGCCCCCAGAGTGTTCACCAAAGTGATGGCAGTGGTAGCAGTTCACCTGAGGCTTCAGGGAATTCAGGTCTACCCTTACCTGGATGATTGGCTCCTTACTGCTCCCAACAAGTGTCTACTTTGCCAGACGAGAGACTATTTCCTACGCCTTGCACACCATCTAGGAATTACAGTCAACACAGAAAAATCTCTTCTGAACCCTGTCCAGGTTATAGAATACATAGGAGCACTGATAGACACGTTACAGACAAAAGTCTTCCTGACCTCAGAGAGAATTTGAAGCTTTTATAACTATGTCGGTATTATTCTTTAGCTCTTGCAGTGCATTTCTATGTGCTTGGTCTAAGTTGAAATACATAGATCTATGTGTATTCTGTAGATACTGCTCAATTTCATGTTCACATGATTTAAGAAACAACAATAGTGTAGGATTTAAAATAGGTGAAAAAGTGTTAGGTTGCTTCAGTGCATGAGGTGTTTGAACACTGTTGGTATCATTAAACATTTGCTTCAACATTACATTCCGTGCAAAGTATAGCAGCTCAGGTATTAGAGTACAAAAATCTGTCCCTGTACTCGGTACAAAATTTAAACCCTTGCTTAACACTGATAGCTGTAATTTAGAAAGAGAAATACCTGAAATATTATGAACATTACAAATGTTACATACATTATCAACAGTCAACTGGAGGTCCGTCGTCTCTTGTAGTCCTTGTCCATGTGATGTGAAAAGCTCTTCCGAGAATTCTTCTTCCTTCACCGGTGCTGGTAATGTGAAAAAAGAAGAAGAAGAGGGAGAGGAGGAAGTGGGTGTAACAACAGATGCAGTCATCATGGCACTTTGTTTTGGTTTGGCTCCCATTGCGGAAAAGTCCAGCCTGTCGCTTCGAGACTCATCCATTTGGCCAGCTGTAGTGCCCAAATTAATGTCCACGAATGTTTCTCCTTCAGTCACTGTCTCAGTGACATTAATAAATGCTGTTTCATTATTTTCTGCACTAAACAAGACAGGCCCCTGTGAATGAAGAGTGTTGGGCTGCTTTAAGTTTACAAAGTCTGAACATTCCTTTTCATTTTGTTGATTAGGTACAGGTGTGGCTGCTACATCATTTGAAGAATCCATGCTCTTTCTTGAGGGCGAGACCAAACTGATGAAAAATCGCGATGATCGCGTTGTAGTTTCTTTAACATAACTTGTTGAAGTTTTAAATCATAGTTAGCAGCTACACATAGTATGTCCATAAGTCTGTTCTTATGGTATTCAGTTTTATAGTCTCCTTCTAGTTGAATACGTAGGTCTTCAGCTTTGTTTAACAGTGCATCCTCTTCAGGCTGAAAAAAGGAAATAAGTAAATTCATATACGATTTACTAGTTTGTACGGACCCTGGAAACTATCGCCCCATAAGCCTGACTAGCTTAGTCTGCAAGGCTATGGAGAGGATCATCATGGAGCTCATAAACAAAGACATTGGGGACCTACAGACACTAGATCCTACCCAGTTCGGCTTTGTCAAGGGCAGATCCTGCCTTTTGAACCTGGTTGACTTCTTCGAAACAGTCACCAAAGCCATAGATGAAGGGAAGGTAGTCCACACAGCCTATCTGGACCTTGCAAAGGCATTTGACACAATACCCCACTCGGGCATCATAGATAAGCTATCCAGCTTAAATATAAACCCCTATGTCACAAGATGGGTCGCAAACTGGCTCAAAGACAGAACCCACAGAGTGAGAGTTGCTGGAGCCATGTCAGACTCGAAACCGGTCACAAGTGGCGTCCCACAGGGTTCTGTCCTGGGACCACTCTTGTTCGGTATATACTTTTCCAAGGTACAGGCAAACGTGGGAGGACTATGGCTCACCAAGTTCGCAGACGACTGCAAACTGGGCACCATAATCAACTCTCCAGCTGACACAAACATCCTTCAAAAAGGTCTCACAGAGACAGATAACTGGTGCCAGCACCATGGTTTAAAGCTAAATGCCAAAAAATGTATAGTCATACCCTTTGGCAAAAACAATGTGCCCACAAATTACCACATAGGCAGAAACCTATTAAGTACAGAGAAAGTTATTAGGGACCTGGGGACCCAAGTTGATAGCAATCTCTCCTTTGAACACCACATTGCCAAAGTGGTTAGAAAGACCTTCTACATAGCCCACCTCATCACGAAAGGTTTCACATGTAGATCAAGAGAGGTAATTGTGCCCCTTTATTCATCCCTCATCAGGCCCATCATAGAATACAATGCCCCTTTTGGGATGTACCTTACCCGACACCTGCAGCAATTAGAAAGACCCCAAAAGTATCTCACCAAGAGGATCAAGGGTCTCAAACAGATGCCATATGCTGCTCGGTTAAAAAAACTCCAGCTCTACTCAGTTGCATATCGCCTACTTCGAGGCGATCTATGCCTGACATACAAAGCTATGTCAAATCCAGAATTAATGGACATGCTCCACCTCAGTAAATCTAAATCCCTTAGAGCCACACGCTCGAGGGACTTGAACCTCAGCACAAAAATAAATAGAACTTGCTGGAGGGACAGGTTCATAACCCAGAGGCTCCCTTCGCTCTGGAATACAATTCCAGTTCATGTGAGGCAGAGCACCTCACTGAATCTCTTCAAGAAGAATCTCGATAGGTGGATGGGGGATCGTAGGTTTGTCCCAGGGATTACTCCCGTGTCACTATTAGACAGAGGCACAGTAAACTAAACCTTAAAAAGGGCACAGTATACTCAAATCAAGGGGTGGCGTAAGCCATACAGAATCGGGCTAGGCTTATAATTGCCCCAGGGCAGATAGCCTAGTATGAACTTATGAACCTATGAATATGCTGCCAAGGTGCCAGCAACTCGGGATAGCGTTCCCCTTGTGCTGGCATGCATAAAACATGTAAGCCTCTTGGTACAATATTGTTCTTAAGACAATCTTCAAAATAAAATCTGTGCCATTGTAGGCATTTTCATTTCATTATTGTATCTTGCAAAGATGTCAGTGACATGGTAAATTCAGTCTCACCTCTTTGTCTCTCTTGTGTGGCATCAGAGAGAAGAGTGGAAGTCCCAATGTCCATGTCCAACAGCAGATTTTGTAGCAAAAAAGATTTACTAGTCATAGTTTTGAGATACCTGTGTGGTACATAGCCAAGTTCAACATCCTCAGTCTGCTGGACAGCCATGGGTGTCTGGAGTGCAATAAAACAACAGCAAAGTAAAGAACAAAAAGTAAAGGACTCCTTTCACTGAAAGTACTGCCAAAAAATACAAATAGTAAATCCAAAAGTAAGGCAAGTACTACCATGCTGTGTATGAAGTAACTTCACTTTATTAAAACAATAAAAGCAGTAACATGAGCGCTTTCGGGTGAACACTGTTGTTGTTTGTTAAATCATGTGAACATGAAATTGAGCAGTATCTACAGAATACACATAGATCTATGTATTTCTACTTAGACCAACCACATAGAAATGCACTGCAAGAGCTAAAGAATAATACCAACATAGTTATAAAATCTGCCGATAAGGAAGATGCTGTTGTACTTAGCAAAGAGTTTTATAACACACAAATAGATCTGTTGCTAGCTGACAGACTGACTTTTCTTCAGCTGTCACCACTAATGGTGAATTCTTATATACACAAAGTGCACAAATCTTTATTTAACATGGAAAAAACAGGTTTGATAGACCATGAGCTGCTGACATTTTTATATATACAACATCCTACTATCCCAGTTTTTAAAGCCTTGCCAAAAATTCATAAGGATCCTAAAACACCACCCATGAGACCTATAGTATCGGGTAGGGGTTGGGTAACAGAACATATTTCTATCTGGGTAGAATGCACTCTTAGACCAATGTTACAAGCCTTCAGTAGAATTTTGAAAGATACTGCTACATTTCTGGAATCATTGGGTGTTTATTTACAAGAGAACAGTGACATTTCCTATATCTTTGTTACTCTAGATGTAAAGAATTTGTTTACTGTCATAGAAAATCAATATGGTATTACTGCCATAGAAGAAATACTGAACAAAAAGGTGAATATACATACAGATGAAAATATATGGTTATGTTCCTTATTAAGACTAGTATTACAGAACAGTGTTTTTCTTTGTCAAACAAAGAATTATTGCCAGAGACAAGGTATAGCTATGGGTACGCCTTGTGCGAGCACATATGCTAACCTAGTCCTGGCATACTGGGAAGATATGGTAATATTTGAGGCAGCACATGATTGGAAAGACAAACTTCTCTTTTACAATAGATTTGTGGACAATGTTTTCTTTTTATGGGGGTTCACCACATCAGAATTAATATCCGTGGTTAAGTGTCTAGAGTCTACTACCAGCTTCTTCAGATTTTCATTGAATTATTCTAGTTCAGTTATTGAATACCTGAATGTTAGTATTACTGAGAAAGAAAGTGGGGAGGTAGAGACCTCACTATATAGGAAGCCTTGTTGCACCAACAGCATGCTTAGATTCGAAAACATGCACCCTAGACATGTATTCCAACACATAGTCAAGGAACAAGTCTGTAGAATATCCAGACTTTGCACGAATGAGAATTCCTTCATACATGAATTGGACTCTTTAAAGAATTATTTTCAGACACGAGGTTATAGTAAAAATTTATTGAAAAAAGAAATGGACAACAGCAGTCTCTGTAGAAACAAAGTGCAAAACCATGGTAACATAGAGGTAAAAAATGGCCTAATAAGGTAGATGCACAGGTTCAAAAGGCTAATGAAGGTTTGAAAATAAGTTTAACATACAGTAATGATATAGGTGGTGTATGTAATATAATTAGAGACAACTGTAGAATTATTTTAACAGATGAGACTATAACTAGAGTTGTAGGGACACAACCTAGATTTATTTTTAAAGGAAATAAAAATTTGAAAAATATTTTGTGTCAAGAACCTATGCATTTTAAAAATTCAGGCATTAAGAAGAAGGGAACTTATCTATGCCTACATTGTAAAGCCTGTAAGCACATTTTACAAGGGAACTGTTTTATATACCCCAGGACCAACAAGTATTACTTTTTGAATATGTATGCTGACTGTAACACGCAAAATGTTGTCTATATTGTGAACTATTAACAGTGTACTGCATATTATGTAGGAAAAACAAATTGCAGACTTAAAGATATAATTTTTAAGCATCTATCGGATATAAGGTTAAGAAAAGAAAATAATGCACTGTACAAGCATATAGCATAGTGATCATGTATTTGCCTTTATGGTTATATGTGTTGTAAACAGAAGTCAAAGAATGGGTTACTTGTGTAATGAAACTGAATATAAAGAGATGCAATGGATTCTTAGACTGAGAGCTGACAAAGCCCCAGGATTAAATTATGTTGTCCCTTTAAAACCAGCTCTAGCAAAAAGTAGGGTAAACTATTGATTTTCATTGGCTGTGTTGTGCTATATTAGAAATCACAAATCCACAGTAGTTCAGTGTATCCAACAAGGTTTCAGGCATAAAAAGTCAGATTCTCTTGTAGATAAAATTCTTCTTTAATAAAACACCAGAATAATCACAGAATAAGTGATTTTGCAACAATGTTTCATCAGATCCTACTACAAAAAACAGGAAAAAGTAATTAGGTATTTAAAGAAGCTGTATCCAAACACATACATGCTTATTAATGATGTAATTGTCTAGCTTTGAGTGCTGGTTTTAAAGGTATAGTATAATTAAGACCAGGAGGTCTATGTGCCTGCAAAGCTGCTATCCAATTCATCTCCTTATATTCCACTTTGTTGTTCAAATCACCTCCTCTAAGGTTACTATGAACAATATATACCACTGTAAACTTAAAAGAATGGCCCTCATTATCCTTAATATGTTTATAGAGAGCATTGAAATGCCTTTTGTTCCTAATATCCCCCATGTGTTGCAGAACCCTCTCTTTAAGCTTCTGAGTGGTCTTCCCTATGTAAAAAGATGTACAGTCTACACATGTAGCTAAATACACTAAGTTCTCAGTCCGACACCGCATATAAGCGAAATTCATATAGCTTATCTGTAACAGGGTGTTTAAGCTGTCCATTCCCTGACATGAAACTGCAAGCTTTACAGCTCCTACTGGGAAAAGTACCCTCTCTTATATTCAACCTAGTTTGTTCATAGTGTGGCTTATAACACAGCTCCCTTTTCAATGAGATGTTATTTTTAAAAATAAATTTAGGCTTAGCACCCACCAGTTCATTCATCCTATCATCTATTATTAATATAGACCAGTTATTTCTAATCACATTACATACAGATTGTATATTACTACTATACTTTAATGTAAAACCACACCTAGGTTTATTTAAATTTGATTTCTTTTCATGCCTCCTATCACCTTTAAAATAAGTTTTCCCCTCTGTACCTCTCAGGGCATGTACCTCTTATTGTCCATTATTCAACTCACTTATGGCATATCCCCTCTATCTAAATTCTTCATTTAATGTATCTACAGTTACCTCATAGTCCATTACATTTGTGTGTAATTTCGATACCTGTAGAAATTGACTCTTTATAATGTTACCAAAAATTCTATTGGGGTACATACTATGCTTGCTTAATATTTTATTTTTTCTACATTCTTTACGGAACATAAGGGAATCACAGCTTACATTATCATTGAGTTTAACAGTAGTATCTAAAAAAATCTGTTTTCTCATGTGAACTATGTAGGGTAAATTTAAAGAATATGCTGTTACTCTCCATATATCTGACAAATTCTTTCAGTGAATCTACATCACCCCCCCATAAAATAAAAATATTGTCAACAAAGCGCTTATAATATAATAAGTTAGCCTTATATAAATGTTCAGTAAAAATTACATTGTCCTCCCACTCTGCTAATACAAGGTTGGCATAACTGTTAGCGCAGGGTGTGCCCATAGCCACACCCTGCTGCTGCCAGTATGTGCCTTCCTCAATCATAAACACATTATATTTCAAAATCAGTTCAATTAAAGTACAAATAACTTGTATTTGCATATTAGTTAAAACATGAAACTTTGTTAAGAAGCTTCTAAACGATTCAACCTTGTACTCATTGGGTATAATGGTGAACAACGTATTAATATCCAATGTAGCAAACACAACATCTTCTGCCTTCAAATCAAGATTATTAATACAATCTCCTAGTGTTTGTAGGAACAGCTCTGTATCCTTCAACACTGCTGGAGCTTTGTCTAAAAAACGTTTTAATTCCCTTTCCACAAAAATAGATAAGGGTTCTGTAACCCACCACAGATCTAATCTTGATTTGAAGGAAGAAAAGGTAGTATCTCTGACAGAGCAGTCTGCAGGGAATCTTTAAAATCTGCCAACTCATAACACACCCAGAAAATATGTTCCCAGTTACCTCTTTCTTCCCCATCACACCTCTAACTGCTTGTATGTTACTATCGATATCCATATAACAAAGCTTACATTTTCTCAGTTTTAATATTATTTTTTGTTTAGTCTCTTCCCACATATCCTTAGCTGCCACACAGGAATCACTTTTTAATCCATACTCCTAGATACTTCATTTTATCATGTCCTCATGAATATGGGTATTGCCGAACCAAGTCATGTGTGGGTACATAATTTACTGCTGTTGCTTTTGTTTTAGCTTCATTAATTGTGTATCCCAAAAAGATTTGAAACTGTCTCAAAATGTTCCACAACACAGTAATTTCCATTTCTGGTTTTGTCAGGTATAAAATAATCAGCAAACAAATAAATCCAAACCAGCCCAGAAGTTGAAAATTTTGAAACACAGGTGCCCAGTAGGAAGGTAGCTGGAATAAAGAAGCTGAACCACGACAAAGTAAAATCTTCTTTTTTAATACAAAATGGTGAGCACTTTCGCAATGGTAACCATTGCTTCATCAGACAATTCATTCAAACAGCAACAGCACTTAAATACTTTAATTCATTACTAAAACAACCAGTCCTACCACTCAAAGTTAATTCAGCACTCAGCAATCAATTAATTACTATGGTTACGTTTTGCCCTTAGTTAATTGCTGAAGTCAGAAAAACTCTGTTTAAAAACCACATGCACAAAATGTAAAGACAAGAACATGTGGATAAACATAAATAAAATACATAAAACGTCAATGAATAAATACATATACTCATGTTCCCCATTTAGTAACTACTTATGTGCATGGGTATAAGCATAAAAATATGTAATATATATAAAAGTATAAGCTTTCTATCAATTTTGGCATTACCTTTGCCATTCTTTTAGTCTTTATAGACATGAACACTTTATAATCATGGTTTAGTATTGAAATGTGCCTGTATGAATCTGAATCTGACGGATCTTTACCCTCTTTAGATATTACAGCTACCACCGCTTTCTTCCAGGATGTTGGTACTTCTCCTCCTTTTAAAATACTGTTAAACAAAACCTTCCAGATCTTTATCATTTTTTTCCCTCCTAGCTTCCAAACTTCTACAGGAATACATTCTGTTCCTGGGGATTTTTCTGTAGATTGGTTATACATCAACATTTTGTCTCGTGACCTCCTATCCTAACTGTTAGTAATTAAGCCTCCTCTACCTCTAATATTGGCATATTTAATTATTCCATAAACATTTCCATTAGTACCTTCTCTTGATTTCCATATTTCTTTGCTTTATACAGACTTTCATAGAATTTCTGAAATATTTCTAATACTTCTACAGGATCTCTTGTTATCTTCCTTGTTATAGGTTCATAGGCAGGTACTAGGCTATCTGCCCGAGGGCATTTATAAGCCTAGCCAGAGTGTGTCAGCTTTTGCCGCCCCATTGATTAATTAACTGATCTTCTGTCAAGCAGAGCCAGTGAAGTGATCCCAGGGGTGTATTTTCTGTTACCCATCCACTCGTTAAGGTTTCTCTTGAAGAGTGTTATTGAGGGTCTCTGCCTAATGTAGTTTGGAATTTTATTCCAAAGCATGGGGAGTCTCTGTGACAGGAATCTATCCCTCCAGCATGTTCTATTTATTGTTGTGGCGAGGTTTAGCTCACTAGAGCACGTAGCTTGCAGTGACTTGGATTTCTTTAGGTGGAGCATGTCCATCAATTCTGAGTTGGACATGGCTTTGTAAGTCAGGCAGAGATCACCTCTGAGTAAGCGATATGCCACTGAGTACAGCCGGAGTTTTTTCAGTCGGGCTACATAGGACATATGTTTGAGGCCAGTAATCCTCTTAGTGAGGTACTTTTGTGGTCTTTCCAGCTGTGGGAAGTGTCTTGTGAGGTACATCCCAAATGGGGCATTGTACTCTATGATGGGTCTAATGAGTGACGAGTAGAGGGGCACTATAACCTCTTTATTTCTAGATGCGAACCCTTTAGTAATTAGATGGACCTTGGCAACAGCCCTTTCTACTTTCTGCTGCCTGAGTCTTTATGCTAAAAGTTTTTGTGCTCTAGAGTCATTATCAAAAAACAGTTGCTTAACAGCAATCTTTTTAAACTCATGCATATTATCGAGGTAATCCCTTATTTTTTGTTTAGCATTCTGCAGTTGCTCCTCTTCTTGTTCTGTGGGATTCCCCTATTTTGCAATACTTTAACATTTGTCAGTCCCTCTAAATAATTGTTATTACTTCTTAACCATATATCCCTTTCTTTTATTTTCACCCTATTTTTAAACACCACTTTAATTGTATCCCACTCTCTAGCTACATTTTCAGAAGAAATTTTTATCTTCTCTGTTCGCTCCTGAATAAATTTCACTACCTATTCCTTAAATTCCTCACTTTTCAACAGATAAGTGGGAAAAACACTAGTGTCTCATTTCTATTTCATTACCCTGTGTTTTTATTTTAGTTATAATTAGCACATAATCTGAAAGAGCTATTGGGTGCGTATTAAAACCTTCAATTAAATTCACATGTTCCTGTGAAATGTAAATTCTGTCTAGCCTAGCCCAGTTTTGTAACTTGGGGAATAATATATACATTTGCTCTGAAGTCCTAGTGCTGAATTCACATCTTCCATGCCAAATATTTTCATAAATTTCTTAAAAAAATCTACCCTCCTTTGTGGTATTTTCCCTCCTGGCCCCCCAGACACATCTTCACTGTTGCAGATCAAATTCCAGTCTCCATCTATAAGTAATATTCATTGCTGAAAGCTGATATTTCTCTCAGAATTTTCTTAAGCTCCATTATAGCAGTTTTCAATGGAATATAAATACATGCCAGTGCAATCCTCCTCCCTTGCCAGTAGCACCTTAGTACTGCAAATCTACCATTATTATCTTTTTTATCCTCTTCTATCACTATTGGAGCTTCTCTTGCAATTAATATAAGTACTCCTCTTTTCCGTTGCTCCATGTATTCCACTGAATAACCATTCTGAAAACCTTTATGAAATTCACATGCTCACTTCTTTCCAAGTGTGTCTTCTGTAGCATAGCTGTTTGCACTGCACATTTTAATATAGTTCACTACTCTTTCTTCTGTGAAACCATTGACATGTAAAAACATTACAGAAAGCATCATTGCCTTGAAAAGTTATTATTCCCACCTTTTATGTATAACAGCTTTTTGTTAAATGTCTAGTCTCAGCTTTTGTGTTGCATACATATACTGTTTGGCAGGTTAATCTTTTATACAGTTGTTTCTTGTCAACTCCATTTGAACCTGTGTCACATCATACAAAATGTCTTGTTTTATTGAAAGCCCTCAAAAAAAGCACACCCCAGTATGCTCCTAAAATCTGTTAACTTAATAATAAGATAAAACTATGTACATCTGCAAATATTGAAGTTTTAACCTCTTAATAGAAACAAATGATCCAAACTGACACATACAGACTTAAGATAACCTAAAAAAAAAGATTACCCTTGCTAAGACACATGGTGCAGCCTGTGATTCTACTAAGTGCTGTCTGGCTTAGTCTTATCTTTATAGCTCTCTCAGCTGGAAAAACACTTGAATGTATTCAGAAAACATTTTCTCCAAGACTGCTGTCTGGCTTTGTCTTATCTTTATAGCTCTGTCAGCTGGGAAAATTTTGAATGCTTTTGGAAAACATTTTCTCCAAGCCATTTCTCTTTATCAGATTGTCTCCTAGAGACATGAGAACCAGAGACAAAACTGCCAAGCATACATTTATTTATTAGAAAAAGCTTTAGAATATTCAATACTATTTTCCATTTCCTTGCTTTCTCTTAAATCTTGATACTAGATTAAGCTAAGGCCCTTACCCAGTCGCTCCCCTATGCAAGAATGAGAAAAAGCTATTGTTTTCTCTTGTTATACTCTTTTAGTCAGATTTTTCTACTTCTTTTTTTTTTTTTTTTTTTTTTGTGCATTGCAGTGCCTACATTTCATAAAATTGAACAAGGAGAAAGAGAGAAGAAGGGAGAAAGAAAAAAAAAAAACAGGAGCACCTATTTACATTAGTATCCCCATTACACATAAAAATAACTGAGAAAACTTTATAACATGTACAGAAAATAGTGCACTATTAAAAGAGTACCAGTAAGAAAAAATGTTGTTTTACTTAAAGTTAACTTTCTCCCTCCTCTTCCCTCTCCTGAGTGTTTTTCCAAATGTTAATAACATGACATAAGGCGTATGCTTTAGAATCCCCTACAAGTTTAACAGAGTCCAAGAAAGTCCAATATTTCCAGATTTTCCTGTTCTTCTATGTTTCAAAAGTATATTATTGCTTTGTAATCCCACATTTGTCAATTTCCAAATTGCTGGTTTTATTCCTGTTCATCCCCATCTCCCAAATCCTGTCTCTGCTTAATTTCCAATGTGCTCTCAAATCTTCTAGTTGACAGTTGTGTTTTTTTTCCTTCTGTCAAGCATTTTTCATTGAAACATTGGAAAAGGTTTTACTGGCAGAGTCTCTCTGTGAAGAACAGGAAGCAGAATCTCCTTCTGTTTCACAGCCCACTTTTTGTTGAACAAATGTTTGTATTTCTTCCTTAACGTGTACTTCATCAGAAAATGATTTTGTCCCTCCAGGGAAAAATATTTTGAAGATAGCTGGGTACAGCAGTTTGAATCTCATGCCTACTTCTCAACTTTCCCTGTATAATGGAATAAATTTACTCCTCTTCTACCTGGTGTACAGTGAGTAGTCATTCTCCACAAACACTTTGCTGTCTCCCACTTTTAGTACTTTGTCCTTCTGCAACAGCTTTCTCAGAATCAACTCCTCTGCTGGTAAGATTGCATCGTTACTAGTAAAGGTCTAGGTTGCTTTCTCATAGCCAGGTTTGGAGCATGCACACAATGTGCTCTTTCAGTTAACAGTTCCTGTTGTGGAATACTAGTCCAGTTGCTTATTTGTGCTTTCATAAAATTAATACAGTCTGTTCCTTCCAGCTTCTCTGGTACAGCAGAAAATTTCAGGTTTTCTCTGCATGCTCTGTCCTCTAATTCTAGTATTTTTGAAACATTTCTTCTTGTGCAGTCTCATATTCAGGCTGCCTTTTCTTCATTTTGACCTCTGAGTTTTGCATTTTTATCACCTTATCTGAATATCTGTTTAAAGCTTCTTCTATTTTTTCCAGCCTTTTATTGTTTGACATACTCCATTAGTGTTTAATTTAGTTTAATCAGACCTGTGTGTAGTTGCCTTATACTTTCCGCTAGCTTACTGGAAGTCATGTCTGGAGCTTGCACTGATTTTTGATGAACAACTGCATTACTTTTTCTAGTCAGTATTTCTTTGTCACCTTTTATAGCTGATTTTCCTTCAAGTCCTCTGTATTTCTTTTTTCTTGGCATTCAGGCAGTGCACTTTTTAGCTAGTTACTGAAATATACCCTGAAATTTAGGTCTACTGTCTTTCTCTGCTAAGTTTCTGTTTTCACACTGGGAGAGCTAGAATTAAACTGTTACTCAACATGCAGCCATCTTGAAAGTCATGAAGAGTTTCATCATTACTGCTTACCTCATAAGTTCTGTTTCTGAAATGTAGTTTGTGTTTCAGTGTAGGGGAGTATCCATCATGTATGAGTTTGTAGGTAAGTGTGCTTTGGTAGAAAATGACTCGAGTGTGTTGGACGTTACTTGGATTTTTCCGTGGTTATGCAGTGATGTTTCAGAGCAAAGGTTAAGCTGTATTAACCGTAGTATTTTGTTCACTACCTATTTTAAGGTTTCAATATTTTTAATGGAGAGGGTAGTGATTATGGGAGGGGCATACTCTGGTCTAGATAACAGAACATTAATGGCTTTGGCTTTTCTGGCTTCTTTGGTGAAAAGGTTAGATATTTTATTAGCGACTTTTAGTTGAATCACTTTTTGGGGGCTGGGGTTCAATGGGCAGCTGAAATTATAGGGTTTGCTGTATTAGGACCTTCAATTTTATTTTTCTTGGGTGACCAGTGGGTGGTGGGCATCGCATAGTATCCATGATATGCAGTTCCTTAGCATGTAATACTCTTTTGGCTGTATTAAATAGCATCAGTATAGTTATGTTAGTGTTCATACAAAGCCTGCTGTAATAAAGTCATTCTGCAGTAAGATGCTGAGATCTTGTGATAAGAGTTTCACCTAGTAAGGATTAAATCATCAGCCCAGAGGAGGCAGTTAAGATTTTTCAGATGTGGCAGCAGGTGATTTATAAAAGTAAATAAGTAAATAAATAAAAGAACAGAGCCAGGGACAGAGCCTTAGGAGACTGCCCTTTTTTTTTGCAGGTGGCAGTATTAGTAGGTAATGAATCGGAGGAGATAGTAAAAGTTCTGTTTGTTAAGATAGACTGAAAACCAGAGGCGTCTTTCAACTATAAATTTGCAGCACTGTAATTTTTTTTAATTATGCATTCAGATGCCCTTTTGTGATCAACATAAATTGCTCCAGTAAATTTGTCCCTCTCTACACATCTGTATATCTGGTCATTAAGAGAGTACATTAGTGTGATTGTGCTATATTCAGATATTAAACTTTGTTGCCTTTATGTCAAATTATTGCAAGACTTGATTATACAATAACCTTTCCAGAATTTTGCTATTGAGAGGTTAATCGCTTGCTGATGTAGGGTTCCTTATGTTTGGAAGTGGGATGATTGTGACATGTATAAAAGACCAAGGGATGTGTTCAGTTGTGAGTGAGAGAGAGAGAGAGGTTAAATATAAAGGTTTGTGGTTTGGTAAGGATATCACTTCTTGTTTTTATGAAAGAATGGATTATGCAGCTGGAAGTTTGCTACGCAGAGGCACGTTACTAAGTGCATGCATTATGTACTCCTTGATAACAGACACGCAATAAAGTCAAGGGTAGTCAAGTAAGGAATGCAGTGGTTCATTAAAAACTGGGGGACTAACAGTATTATTAAACAGTGTAGGTGGCAGTTCGTGAGGGTCATATATATTTTGTTTAACATCATTAAGTAATTGTTGTGAGGGAGAGTATCAGAGCTCTTTTGACAAGAAAATATATTTTGTAAACTTGGGTCTTTCAAAGTGTTGCAAATGAGTTTTGGATGCCTGAAGTTGGATTCTGAATATTTTTAAAAATAAAGTACTTTAGCGGAATAGTTATTAATTTTGCTGATTTCCTTATATTCTTATAGGTGCTGAGTTTTTTTTCTGTATTAGTTGGGTCTTTCTGTAACAGTCTACCAATGTGTTAGCTATATTTTTATTTGCTCTGCAAGTTCAGGTTGTAGTATTTTGTTTTAGTTTTCTAGTGGTTAAAGGGTACAGTCTATTCTGAATTGCTAGAATAATGTTAGAGATATTTTAGGATTGGGGGAGTTGTACAGTGGTCAAAGTAGCTAACTGTCTTCTTTAGATTCAGATATTTTTGTGAGAGGGATGCAGTGTGGTGGAGATGTTTTGATTTTAATTGACCAAGAGGAAAGTAAAAGGTTGTAATCATGGTAGGATTTCAAAAAATGTGTATTGATTGTATTTTATCAGGAAGGCAGGTTATTATAAAATATAATATTGCAGATTTGAGCTCGAGAGGGTTAACTGTGGTACTGCTTTGACCCATCTGAACTAGACTACATTATAATAAGGGTCTGTTTAAGTTGGGGGTGAAGAGGATCCTTGCAGTTAAGATTTATGTCCCCAGTATTATCAGTTGTTGATTTTTCGCAAGGGATAGAATGTAATCTAATATTGATTTGAAAAGATGCAGGTAAACAGACAGAGGAATATAAATGGTCGTGATATGTATTTTAGAAAGGCCCTACAATGTTACTTGCATAAGGATGCATCATTTTAGAACTCCGTTAAGCAATGGCTGTATGAGATAGCTTAACATAATTCTTTATGAATGTTACAACATGCCCTTCTTGTCCTGTAACTGCTCTGTTACCTATGAAAATGGTATAGACTTTAGAGATTTCAGGAGAGATCCAGTAGGTAGCTTTTAGCTCGGTCTTGGTTATTGACAATATTGTTTGTTTAAGTTGCAGGAGCCAGAGTTATAATTTCATCCATGTATTGTTTATACTACATATTTTTATATTTTCAATGAGTAGGTCATTATTTGTAGGTGAAGAACATTTAAAAGTGCTGGTGTGATTCACAGGAGTGGTGAAATTGGGTGGGTTGTTTTGTGGGTCTGAACTAAGCTGAATATCACCTGATAGCAGTAGATGTAGGAGCATGTGCTGGGTTAGCATAATTTTATGTTTTACCAGAGAGACGGTGGGGGGGGGGGGGGGGCTTTGTTCTGCATAGGGTAAGTAAAGCTGAAGTATTTTAAGATGATATGTAAGCAATTTGTGTAGGTAGTCAACAGGGTGGTATATGTAGCATGAGGGGTTTTCTGAAGTAGAACCAAGCTTTTAAAGAAGGGGACCATTATTGGGTTATTCCTTTAGTTAGTATGACTTTCTGTGATGCATGTGATTGTAGGGGTGAGAAGGAGGATATAGTGTTAGTAATGCACAGCAGATAGTAGTATAAGGAGAAACTGCTTGTTACTTACAGCCAAGTTAGGCAGCTTGACTGTTGTATATGACTTATTTGACATTTGCTTCTTTAAAGGTTTTCTGGAAAAAATAAGATTTTAGAAACTTTTTATGATAAAGAAGTAGAATTTGTGGAATAATGATCCTGTGATGTAGGAACAACAGGGAGGTAGATAATGATGTAGCTGTAAGCAGCAAACAAGCTTAAGTAGAGTAGAGTAGTAACCCATAACATTGGGTAGCAAATTAATAAAATATTGTATTGTAATTACTTTATCTGTGCAAGATCAATTAGCTAAAATTCTTTTTCTAATGTTGAGCTGCAAGTGAACACAGTTAAATAGCTTAGTTTCTGTATCTGTGCCAGAAGCGAGGATGGCATAATTGCTAATAATGCATTTATCAAAAGGAGGCATTGTCAGTGAGATAGAAATACAGAGTAAATTGTAAGGCAAACAATCAGTTGTGATTAAATGGTTGTGTTAGTATGTACACATAGGTGGTGATATTTTTAAGAGAAGTATATTAGATTGCTTTACTCAGGCATGATTACCAGTTACAAGGGACAATGGTAGTTATAAAAGTAGCATTCCAGGGGATAGCAAGGGAGGGTGGGCAGAAGAAGTATGAAGTCAGAGACCAGTCAGTTGGAGGTAGTGGACAATCTGCATTTCCTCTCAGAAGAGATGAAATGTAAGTGCAATTAGGTGGAATAAATGCTAACTCCAAAACTGCAGTATTTTGGAGTAGTCCCCCTTTTCTGTGGTACAGCATTCTACAAAGTTAGTATATGTAAGTAGTGTCTGTGGGTGTGTGTGTGGTAGGGCTTCCCCCTGCAAATATATTCTAAATGTATAACCACAGGTTTTAGATTGCTGTTTTTTTTTCTTTAAGGGATTTCAGTTTAATTTTTAAAGTGCAAAAACTCAAGTGATCAGATCTCACAAATTTCAGTAGAGAGCCATACACTATATATGACACACATATATATGTGTGTGCTTAATGTAGAAAGTAGTCGTTACTGTAATAAGGGCTTCGGCAGTAAGTATTGCATGCACTACAAGAATCAACAGTGACAGCAGGTATCTGTGGGTACTGTATGCATACTATTATTGCTGCAGTATCTATGCATATCCCAATTCAAAGGAAAGTGCAACAGAAATGGACATTTTAAAAAAAGTATACGGTACACTGAATGGTTCTATGATCACAGTACAAAACACCTAATCACACATTTAGTTGCGGAGCCCTTCAAACAGGATATATACCTTTTCAGAGTTCCTTCCGCTATCTTCTGCTCCACCATGTACTTGCATGTGGAATATATATGTTCTTCTCTTTGTAAGCCTTTGCAGTGAACTAGCAGAATGATTGCTAGTGCAATCTGAATGGTCAGTAGCCTTATTTTCAACAAGTCTTTGAAAATCTGTCATTTTCTTGGAACCTGCAAAAGCATTTGTAGACGATGTAAACAAAAAAAAAAAAAAAAAACAGGATGGGGTACATACAGTTATCCCCTAGTTCACTGGATCACATCACACTGAAATAGGAAGTAAAGTATACAGAATAAAACCAGTGAAGAGATGTAAAACACAGGCAAAAAAGACAAAATAAAATGACACTGTTTTAGTCAGCAAGCCACAGTACTAACTACAGATTCCTTCCTCTGTCTGAAAAAAATATATGAAAAGTTAGTGTCTGCAAATGAATCTAGTGCAGTCAGTTGAGCAATGCTGATGTGTGCAAAAATAGCATAGTCATGATCATACTGTATGACAAAGGAGGTATGTCGTGGAAATTGCAGTCTTTGAATGCAGACATCCATGACTGAAGTGTCACACCCCATGCATTTTGTGTTCTGTGTTCTAGTGAAGAGACAATCTTTTATTAAGGGTATAATGATTGCTAGAAAACTGAAAAAGGCTGGAGTGATGGTAAGTCCTTGTTTGATTGCAGTTTGAAAGTTGGTTTGCTCTATCCTGGAGCCATTCACTGGATTTTATACACATCCTGAAGTTTAGTAGTTGTCATCCATATTACTTTGTGTTAGCAGTGATCTTGTAGATGACCATTAACAGTAAACGAGATGGGTCTCAGGTTCATGAAGATAGTGATTCATCATGCAGCCCTTTGCTACTAGTTCTACTCAATGTCAAAGCAAACCTTCTAATAGTGGCACTTTTATTTACTGGGTAACTTCACTAGGCAAAAATGCCTCTTTTTAGAGGTGACTGAGAAACAATGTATTAAATAGCTTGTTTCAAATCAGTTGACAGACAAATGGATTCTGATGGAATCAAACCCAAGGTCACCGAATGAAGCTTGATAGTAGCCTATAGCCTTAATTTTCTGTGCTGAGCTACTACACCTAAGGCCAGCCACTCATCCATGAGGCTGGTGTCATTGCTGCTAATTCCAAAAATAAACTATGGCATTTGGGTAAGGATTAGAGTCCTCTTATCTCTCCAGTAAGATGCAGTAATGATGCAGCAATGTAAACTTTTCTGATGTAGTTCTTTTTTTCTTTTTTCTTTTCTTTTCTTCTTTTTTACTGAAACTGTGTAGGTGTTTTGAGACTTTGTTTCCAGCAGAGATACAGTTATCAGGTCCATGGCTGCATTTCCATTCCGTGTGCTTAAAACAGACACTACATTACATTCTTGTTCTGTGATGTGAGTTAACTGCTGTTATGGTAACCAAAGAGTAAAAAGGTCACACAGACAAACCAGTTATTAAAAACTACAAGAAAAAACTATCCATTTTGGAGTTTTCACTGTGTGATACCTTAAACCTCCTGTAAGAGAGGTCCGTGGAATATATGCACATAACACCATAAGAACATCAAGTATTTTAGCAATATGGCTTATGAATGTCCATGACTCTACTTTTTCTTTTTTAAGTCTTTGTGGATACATTCAGGCCGATAAATACAAGCCCCACTAGCTCTGGACATGTTTGACTTTATTAGTCTTGAATGTATCCACAAATATTTAAAAAGAAAAAGTAAAAAGTCATGAACATTCATAAGCCATATTGCTGCAATACTTGATGTCCTTAAGGGGTAATTTGCATATATCCCATGGACCACTCTTACAGGAGGCTTAAGGTATCACAGAGTGAAAACTCTAGCTTGGCTAGGTTTTTCTTGTAGTTTTCACTAACTGCTATTATGTTGCACAAAGCATTTCTAGTTTTTTCTGCTATCTGCTGATTGATAAGTTCAGCAAATAAGATCTAATTTCTGGCATAGATGACAAGTATTATTTCTAGGGTGAAGGTCTGTTTATTAGATTTTGCCATATTTCTGATAAATAAAGTCTAAGAAGGCTATAGTCTGGTAGCATTTTGTAAGTGAATATTATGTTGTTTATTTGAGCATAGTTGTAAAAAAGGTTGTCCTATTTAATCTTAAGTCCCAAATTATCCTTTACCTCACTTGGGGTTACAAAACCATATTGCTAATTGCAGGCAAGCTACCAAGTTCCTTCTCATTCACACACACATAAGATGTAAGTTGAATAGTCACAAAAGGTAAATGGCATCGTTACAGCTGAAAGCAGATGTAACTTAAACATTTCCAGTCTTCTTTTTTTATATTTTTTGTGACACTAAGCTAACCTCAAAAATTGTTCAATTTGTTGAGCATTTCAGAACTGACATTGTAAAGCCAATCTTCTTAAATACAAATGAGTGCACCAGAGTCATGAACAGCTGAAGAATTAAACAGCTTATCTGAAATCATATAATATATTCTTGGATACTTTGCAACTAAACCAATAAATGTTAAATGGGTGTAATTTCTTCTACCAAAAACTCAGGTGCTCAAAATGTGCTTTCTTCTAGTTTCAGCAAAAAAAGGTAAATTCTTGGATTTTTGGGGGGAATAAAATTGCCTTTTTCTGTGAGAAACAACAAATATAGAGGTGATTATATTCAGTTGCATTGGTTGTGGGGGCTCAGCATTTCTTCTGGTGGGTGTGGGGAGCTTTCCTCCATAGAAAACACTAATTTGTGACAGATATCTACCTGCAGTCTTCTCAGAAGAGTTCTGTACAACCGACATGGCATATATGACAATTTTTTAGGTTTTTACGTTAGACTCATCATAATTTGTCTCCTGGCAAAATTTCTTCCTTGTTCATTTTATTGTATTAGTGTGTGATGCTTTCGTGGGACATAATAAGGCTTGGCATCTCTTTCTCCTAGGGCTGTTTGCATGCACCCATAATATCCTAATCTTTCTGAAATCCATGTACAGTTGCTGGGGGTCTCGTCAGCTGATGTTGCATTCCACAGTTCAGGTTCTCTTAACCATTATTCAGAATATTCACTGCTCTGTCCAGCATTTCCATGGATGTGGGCTTCAAATTGTCTCACCCTTGATTACTATTTCAACTTCTCTTTCTAGATGTGCTTGCTGCTTATTCTTGGAATCAAATTATAAGTTAATGAAAACGTCTACCATTTTGTCTAAATGAAAAAAACTTGAAAAAAAAAAAAAAAATACTCTTGTTTTCCATACTTTTCTAATAGTTTGTTCCAGTGATCAGATTTTGCTGATCCCTGGGCTTTGTCTTGGTTCCTGTTTTCTCCATTTTCCTTGTTTGGTCAAGGGGTAGTTTCTTTACTCACTAGTGGGAGTAGGGAGTACTGAGCTGCCTGTTTGTCCTCAGAGGAGTGGTTTAAGGCAGTAACTTGTAGTTTATTGGCCATTTTGGGTCATTTCCTGTCTTTTCCATCCCCCTGCTATAAAGCACGCTTTAGAACTCAGCACAGCTCCTCATGGTGTCCAGCAGAGTTCCTAGAGCAGCAGAGACCAGAAAACACAAACTTTCCAGATTCTAAGTATTTTTTACTGCATTTTCGACTTTTAAGCCTTTTGATTGCTATTTCTGCCTGTTTTATTCTGCTATTACCTATTTTTACTGTTTTAATAGCTTGAATTGTTTATTGCACTTGCTTGTTTAAGTTTTGCTTAAAAGTTAAACAACAGGCTAATACACTCAAGTGTACTAGCTTTTGATAGCATTTAGTCTAAAAACACAGCATTTATTGTATTTTCTGCCTATCTGAAAAACTTGAAAAAAAAACAAAAAAAATACTCTTGTTTTCCATACTTTTCTAATAGTTTGTTCCAGTGATCAGATTTTGCTGATCCCTGGGCTTTGTCTGGTTCCTGTTTTCTCCATTTTCCTTGTTTGGTCAAGGGGTAGTTTCTTTACTCACTAGTGGGAGTAGGGAGTACTGAGCTGCCTGTTTGTCCTCAGAGGAGTGGTTTAAGGCAGTAACTTGTAGTTTATTGGCCATTTTGGGTCATTTCCTGTCTTTTCAGCCCCCTGCTATAAAGCGCTTTTATAGCGCATTAGCGATTATTTAAGCTAAGACCACTGTTGCACTCAGCCCCCTGCTATAAAGCACCTTTAAGCGCAAGATTAGCCTTTATTTAGCCAGCTGACTAGGGCAGCAGGTTTAAACTATTCCCTAAAGTCCACTCTTCAAATTTTCCCTTAAAACTGCCTTCCTCGAACTATACTACTGATCTAATCAGCGTATCCTATAACTAAAAGATCATCTCTACTTGACTCCAAGTAGACTATTCTCTATCTGTTAAGGTAGCACTTGCTCCTACAGTACTTATTACCTTGATACTCTTGTCATAGATAGTACCCCAAAAGGCAACCCCCATTGTCACCCACCTCCCGAATCTTTTAAAGTTTTTGTCTATCCTGCTAGCATGGATCAGTTGCTAGTGTCCTCTCCTGCTCAGCTGGTGAACCTGGGAATATTGAGGCAATGCCAACCCTCTCCTCCTCCCACAAAACACAAATACAATGCAACTATATCGCCAAACTGAGGCTGAGCTCTCTCATAGGACTGGCAAGACCAGTCAGGAGGAGAAGGTTACCACACACACTATAGACCCAGTCTCACATAGTACCATTACAACCTCAAATCATACACATAAACACACAAAGACGGCTCTGATCAAAAATCTACAAAAAAGCAGAGGCCACCAAAGCAGACACCCCAAACAACCACCACCTCAGAACACAACACCTGCAACACATAGACCTCACAGTCAGAGTGTCAAACAGTCACAGCAAACACAATGCCAGACACACTAGTCATTGGTGACTCCATAGTCAGACACACCCAGACTGAGTAAGGAGAAGGTCACAGTAAGCTGCCGCACTCAGGTCTCTCAACAGCAGGTACAAATATGACTCAGTCATTGTCCACGCTGGTGTAATAAACGACCTGAGCACTCCTCTTCTACACTACATGAAAAGAGACATTGAGGAGCTCTCTGTGATGCTAGGCCAGGTATGACCCTGACCTGAGCAGTATCCTACTCCTACTCACCAAGAATGATGCCACAATACAGAGATAAGATGATCAGCTTTAACAATTGGCTTAAACACTGGTGTCATTCAAAGGGGATCCAGTATCTGTCTGCCTGGGATGACATGGATATTGGCAAAGGCTCTTGCACCCCCCCCAATGGTGCTTTTTTTGGGCAGGCCTAAAATTCAAACCCAACCCCCCAAGAACAAAAAAAAAAAAAACTAAAATGCTGCTGCTCAAATGCCGAAGTCTAAATCCATATTCATCAAGGACACCCACACCTCAAGAGAGACCATCCAGGGCATGTTACAGGCCACCCTCACAAACTCAGGAACCTCACATGGCCTTCCTGAAACACTAGAGGGGATAAATGTATCACCAAACACCATCATATCATACTGAAACACCCCCCAAAAGTCCTGGAAATCATAAACTCAAAATGCATGGAACAAACTAGTCACCATCCCACAAGAGAAGAGATAATATACTTGATCTCATCATCAAGAACATCCCCCACCTGAAATAAAAAGACCACAGTAAAGAACTGCCACTGAATCACTTACAAATGCCTTCTACCAGCACCTGCAGGACTGCATGGATGGACCCCAGCCATAAACAAACTCTACAACAAAGACTCAAAAGACAATCATAAGGCCTTCTTTAGCTATAAAGAAACCCGGGAGGAAACTCCCAGGATATGCTCAGAACTAGTTCAAAAAATGATGAAGATTACTGATCCTACAGACATTGCCATACTACTGGCTGACAGATTCAGTTGCAAACCCCTCCCCCAAAGGAGATATCTATATCTAGCGACAAACGGCCCCCCCCCCTCCAGCCCCAGAGTGAGGGGAGAACTCTCTCAAAAGCAAAAAACACATCTCCCATGGGACCTGATGCCGGCTGTGTGTGTGTGTGCAGCTTTCAATGAATGATTAAACCCACAGCTACAGCAGCTGCTGTTTCAAAGTCTACCTCGACCTCGCATCCCAGGGGTGAGTGGCGCGATTGTGGTCCCCACTGCACAAAGGCACCCTCCTCCACTCCCACCAAATTACTTACTGGCCCATTATTAGCTTGACAATCTTGGCCATAGAGGATCATAGGATGGATCATAAGGTATCATTGAAAAATTCATCAGCAAATGTTAACCCATACATCACAAGATGGGTTTGCAAACTGGCTGAGTGGACAGAACCCACAGGGTCAGAGTTGCTGGCCCATGTCAGACTCAAAAGCCTCACAAGTGGTGTCCCGGTTAGCTGACAAAGTTTGCAGATGACTGCAAACTGGGCGCCATAGTAGAAAAACACATCTGACACAGATATCCCAGAAGGGTCTCTCAGAACGAAGGATATAACTGGTGCCAGAGCCACTGACTAAAAATGCCAAAAAAATGCGTAGTCATACCTCTTCGAAAAAAAGGTTACCCCCCTACCAAATAAATGGCATCCACTGACCACAGAAGACAGAAGAATATCAGGGGACCCAGGTTGATATAGTAGTGTCATCTGTCATTCCATGTAGCTAAAGTAGTTAGGAAGACCTTCTACATTTGCCACCTTATCATGAGAAGGGATTCTTCTCATCTAGATCATCAAGGGAGGTCAGTACTCTTTACTCATCCATCATCAGACCCAATGATGAATGTACAATGCCCCATTAGGAATGTGGACACTCACTTGCAGCAGCTGGAGAGGCCACTGGAGAGAAGGAAAAAAGGAAAAAGAAAAAAGGAAAAAATGAATCTGTGAATCTGCTGAAACTCTCCCCGCTCCAAGGCCATGTCAAACCCAGATTTGATGAATATGCTTCACTCAAAAATCTAGATCCATCAGGGTGCTGGAGGGATAGATTCATCACCCAAAGACTCCTATGCTGTGGAAACAAATCCCGTTACATGTGAGGCAGAGCACCTGGCCTGCCTTGTTCAAAATCTTGACCAATGGATGGGAGAGATATAGATATACCCAGGATTACCTCATGAACCTATATCACAGATACTCCCAAAGCAAATAAAGTTTCATATGTTATTCCTGCATAAGGAATAGAGGATTTCTCTAGTGTCTTGGCCAAAGTCTTCTAGCCAGTGTTAACATCTCCCTTGGTTTCACCTTAAAAAGAATCATAGTGTTGTGGCATCTACCAGTCAACAATAATGAAGTAAGTAGGGAACTTCTAAGATGACAGCACACTAAGCAGCTGATTGGTTAGAGCTGCCAGTAAAAGTTACCAATTTGGATAAAGTTCATCTGGTAATTACACTGTCTGGATGTCAGCAAAAAAGAAATTTGGAGAAAGAGAAAATCAACCAGAAAATAATAATAAGAAGCTCTGTCTTGGAAGAGTCCTGCAGCTGTTCAGCAAAACACAGTTCATGTTTCACCTTCAGTACAGAAGATGGCTTCCTGAAATTTAGAGGAAAAATAAATCAACACACACTCAGGTGTTTAAAATAAGTGAGACACTTAAGGAATACATAAAGTCAAATTTCAAAAGGGTGGAAAAATACAAAAAATGTAAGTCGTTATTCAGATAAGCTGATAAAAATGTAGAGATCAGAGGGTGAAATGAAGGAATGACTAGCTGAACATGAGGCTTCTCTAGAAGAGGTAATTCAAAAAAATAGTAGATTTAGAAGATAGAATGCACACAGAAAAACAAAGATTTTTGGTTATACCAGAGAACATGGAACAAATAGACAGTATTCTTTTTATGAAAGTACAAATAAACAACTGGACTAGTGTTCCACAGCAGGATTTCTAATTTGCAAGGCTAGATTGTGTGTATGCTTGAAATCTGGATGTGAGAAAGTATTCAAAACTTGTATCAGTAAAGGTATTATACTAGCAGAAAGAGCTTAAACTGACAAAACTCTGGCAGAAGGGAAGAGTATTAGAACCAGAGAAAGTAAAGTGTTTGTGGAAAATAATTATTCCCTGTATACCAGGCAGAAGAAGAACAAAGTTATCCTGACACTCAGGGAATGTCAAGAGACAGTTGTTAGATTCAAGTTACTATATATAGCTGTCTTCAGAATATTTTTTTCTTGGAGGAACAAACACATTTTTGGATGCAGAACAGACTAAGGAGAATATAAAATGTTTTAACCAACGGGGAGCTAGACAGCAAGTTGACAGGAATTCTGCTTCTTATTCTTCTGACAATTACAAATCTAATAGAGAAACTCTGTCTGCGCAACTTTTTTTCTTTGTTACAAAATTGGGCAGAAAAAAGCCTAAGAGATGAATAGAAGCATCATGAATATCATATATTTGAACCAGAGACTGGTGTTGGGAGTTTGGATTTGTGGTTGGCATAATAAAGTGTTTACCTCACAGGCAGAAGGTGGAGGGTTTGATTCTCACCTTTAAGGGAAACTGGCTAGGCTTAAAATGGCCAGCAAGGACAGGTAGTCTAGCACTTAGCTATGAACCTATGAAGAAGCAGCAATAATATGAACTTGGTGAATACATGGTAGACATGTAAAGCATCAATCCCATTAGATATATGATTAGATATGAGAAATGTGGTTCTGCAAGATTAAGTGGTAGAAAAAGACTGGAAGTTTGTTGTCAGTATTAAACTGATGGGTGAATTGTAAAGCTAAACCCCACTTTATGTCACTAATGTATTAGGGGACATTGAATAGATTGAATAAGTAACTAAGTAAAACAGCTTTTGTTTTTATTAATGTTGTTGTTGTTGTGTCTTTCGGCTTTTCCCAGTTAGGGGTCGCCACAGGGGAACTCCGGTCCGCTAATGATTGGTAGTTGATTTTTACCAGCCCTGACGCACAACCTTCAACGAAGGTACGCCCATTCACGCATGTCTCCACGCAAAAGACGCTCTAGCTGAGAATCGAACTGGACAGCGTCTTACTGTGAGGCGACAATGCTACCGCAGCACCACCACCGCGGATTTTGTTTTTATTAATATTTGAATAAAAAAATCATGATGTAAATTGCGTGCAGTATTGTAAAGTATGCAGTCAGAGATATTTTAAATTTGAGGCGTTTTTTATCAGTGACTGCTGCATATGATAGTGATACCGTACCTAATTATTAAAGTAAGAATGCACTTGTTATTGGTTGTAATATATGCAGACTTTATACTGTAACAAGGTAAGAAAGGCTGAAAAGAAGCAAATTAAAGATAAAATAATATTGTGATCTTTTTCTGCATGGGAGGAGTAAAAGTGTATTGATCATGTTATATGTAGAATTAAAAATAATAATTTCCCCTGTTTTTAAGCAGGTGAATGCCTGGACTCCTGTCCTAAGTTTAAGCTTTCAGCAAGGGTTTTATGCAAGTAGGCTTGAAAAGCTATAGAAAACAATGAAAAGTATGAAAAAAGCTAGTTCTTTCTTGTATTTGAAAGTTACTAACTGTTTTGTTTTCTTTCTGTTAACACATGTTCTAAGTTGAACACAAGGAGCCTGCAGGTGCAAGCAATTAAGCATTACAGGTATGAACATTGTGTTCTGAGTGAACTCTGCAGGGGCTATTTCTAGATTACTAGCTTTATTTTCAATACTCATGTTTTAGTTGGAAACAAGCAAATTGCAGGTGGAAGGAATTAATAATGAGAAGACTGAATGGTATATCCTGAGTGAAATCTACAAGAGGTCAGTACAATTAATGTTTAAATGTATATTGGTAAGCAGCTCAGTGAAAAAATAAATAAAGCTTGAAATGGAGGGAAATGACTCATTTATGCAAGTAGTTTCTGCCCCACCAGCGTTTGTACCTTAACAAATTAACTATACCAGTGCACAATTGAATGTATTTATTTAAGGCTCACCAGTGCACTTTTTCTTAAGGCTAAAAGTTAACTTTTATTGAAATCTTGAAAGCTGTCTTTCATATCTGGGGGAAATGAGATAAGATAAGAACAAATAGGAATTAGAATAAGTAGGAATATGTGCTGTAACATGCTCTTTATCATGATTTACCATCATTTAGAATAGGTAATGCCTGTGGGTTCAACCCTTGATATGAGGCAACTGCTGCTATTTGGAAAGGAAGCTTCCTTCTTGGAAAGTGTACATAGTTATTAGTGTTTTCTGTGAGTTAAAAGGGGATGGAAGTGATTTCAAAATTGATTTAGTTTTTTTCTTTTGTTTCTTGAATGTTTTAATTGAAGTGAAAAGTCTGGGAAAATTTGACATGGGCACAAGTACAGATGAGAAGAAGCAGGTAATTGCAAAATCAGCCTGCCAAACATTAGTGTGTGTATGTAAACTGCAAGTTTTCAAAGAACTGCCAAATATGGTAGATGGTTCATAGGTGAGTATTAGGCTAATGGCCCTAGAGCCAACACAAGCTTAGCCCAAGAATATTCCCAGTCGTCCTGTTGACAGACGTTAGTTTCCTGTGCCCCTATCAAGCAAGGCTGTTGAAGTGATCCCCAGGGTGAATTTCCTGTTACCCATCCACTCATTAAGATTTTTCTTGAAGAGGGCTAATGAAGTGCTCTGCGTGACACGAACGGGGAGTCTGTTCCAGAGTATGGGAAGTCTCTGGGTTAGGAACCTGTCCCTCCAGCCATTTCTGTTTATTGTGGTGATGAGGTTGAGGTCTTTGGAGCGTGTGGTGTGGAGAGATTGAGACCTTTTCATATGAAGTATGTCTAACAACACTGGGTTAGACATGGCTTTGTATGCCAAGCAGAGATCGCCTCTAAGTAGGTGATATGCGACAGAGTAAAGCTGGAGTTTTTTTGAGTCTGTCTGTATAGGGCATGCGTTTCAGGCCTAGGATCCTCTTTGTGAGGAATTTTTGTGGCCTCTCCAGTTGTTGTAGGTGTCTAGTGAGGTACATGCCAAATGGGGCATTGTGCTCAATAATGGGTCTAATGAGGGATGAATAGAGAGGGATTATGACTTCTTTCTTCCTGGATGAGAAACCTTTTGTAATGAGGTGTGCCACATAGAAGGACTTACTAACTACAGTGGCAATATGGTTGTCGAAGGAGAGGTTGCTGTCTACCTGTGTCCCTAGATCTCTTATCACACTTTGAGAGTTGAATAGGCTACTGTTGATATGGTAGCTCATGGGCACCGTGTTTTTCCCAAAGGGGATGACAATGCACTTTTTAGCACTGAGCTTAAGACTATGGTTCTGGCACCAGTCATTGGTGTCTGTGAGGCCTTTTTGTAGGATGTCTACATCAGCTTGAGAGTCAATAATACCTCCCAGGTTGCAGTCATCCACGAATTTGGTTAACCAGAGTCCCTTGGTGTTGGCCTGAACTTCAGAGATGTAGGTAACAAACAGGAGAGGACCCAGGACAGATCCCTGTGTGACTCCATTTGTAACTGCCCGGTAGTTGAATTTGGAGTTTGCTACTTTCACTGTGTGGGTTCTGTCCGTGAGCCAGTTGGCAACTCATCTTATGATGTAGGGGTTTATGCGTAGGTTAGTGAGTCTGTCAATGATCCCTGAGTGGGGAATGGTGTCGAAGGCCTTGGCTAGATCGAGGTAGGCTGTATGGACTACATTGCCTTCATTGAGCGCTCTGGTGACAGATTCAAAGAAGTCTATCAGGTTGAGCAGACATGATCTGCCCTTCACAAACCCAGACTGCGAGGGGTCCAGGGTTTGAAAGTTCCTTATATCCCTATTTATGAGGTCCATAATGATGTGCTCCATGGCCTTACAGATCAGGCTCATCAGGCTGATGGGGTGGTAGTTTCCAGGGTCAGTAGTCGCTCCCGCTTTGTGGAGTGGAATGACTGTAGCGGTGCTCCATTTGATGGGAACAAAGCCTGAAGTGAGGCTGTGGTTGAGCAAGGCACTCAGGTTTTGTGTCAGTTCCCTTTGTAATTCATGTAGGACACAGCCAGGTATATTATCAGGTCCCAGACTATTTTTTTTTTTTTTTTTATCAGAATGGTTACTGTGTCAGTATTAACATGGAATATAAATGGCCTTGCAAGTAGAGACAAAAAACAAATAGATGTAATGTGATCCTATCTCGCTTACATTCAATACTGATGGGCTGGCCGCTATAGAAGTCTCTCATTGGCTGGGCCAACCCTGTATCCCAGGATGCACCACACCCAAACCCCCAGATCTCGTTTGCCGCTCCTGGAGTATCGATGTGGTCTCAACTTGGCTGTGGCTAAGTACCCTCTTTTTGGTCTTTCATAGCTGGTTTTGTTGGAATTTTTATATCCAAAAGCTATTTTAATAGCTACATTGTTTGTCTTGCCTTTGTGTCTGAGTGGGACTGTTTTTCTTGTTGTTGTGGTGATCCTTTTGTTTGGCGGGCTAGGCCCATTTAAGTTAGAGGGCCTTTGCCCTATCTGGTGTCTCGGCATTTAAGTTAGAGCCGTTCCTTCCTTTCCTCCTCATGTTCTTGAGTCTGTATTGTTTTGTCTTAATGTCTGCCAAAGAGCAGAAAGAACATAAGCCATCGGGCTTTAAAAAAAGCGCGAAGTGTACTTATAAAATGTCTCTGACTGATGGTCACGCGATATGCGTTTATTGTCTTGGCGCCAAACACTTGCAAGAATCTTGCAGTGTCTGTCATGTTTTCTCTTCAAGGGTCTTGCAGGAGAGAAAAAATAAACTTATCCTGAAGGGTTTAATTAAACTCTCCTTTGAGGAAGCTGTAGTTTCTTCTCCCGCTGAAAAATACAGAGTTAAGTCGAAAAAGAAGTCCCCGGCTCCGTCCACTTCTTCAGAGCCGCCGGAGAAAAGATCTAGATCGATGTCCCCTTCCTTAGCTCCACTGGTCTCAGAGCCATTGGATAAAGGGTCTAAAGCTGTGTCTCCTTCCTCAGCTCCATTGGGCTCAGAGCCGCAGGATTCAGGGTCGACAGCTGGGTCTCCTTCCTCGGTTCCACTGGCCTCGGAGACGCAGGAATTTTTTTCTATTTCGGAGCCAGCTTTCTCGGTTCCACAACCTTCGGCGCCGAAGGAGGTTTAGATGGTTCTCGAGCCTGCTTCGGTTCCGATCCTTTTGGAGCTGATTCGGAGCCGTTCTCCTAGCCGTGTCTCAGATCCGATGGGAAAGGTTTCTCGACCCCCTTCTGTCTCCTCCAGGTCCTCCAGACTGTCGGATTCGAACGTAGATAGGGTGGTCCAGAGGCTCCTCCAGTCACCAGTGTTATCTAAATTATTTTCGGCTCCAGCCCAGTCAGCTCCGGAGCCTACCACGGTATCGGTTCCATTTCTTCCTCCTCTGACAACCTTGATGTCGTCGGAGTCGGAGTATGCTGATTCGAGTGAAGTCCTTGGGTCAGCTCCGAGACCCCTTGCCAGTCTTTTGGTTCCAACTTCTGCTCCAACCTTCTCTATTCCTTCTACAGGTTTCGGCACTCGGGTGTCCTCAGTCGGGCCCGAGGGGGATACATCGGGGCCTCTGGCTTCGGCTCCGAGTCTCCCCCTTGGTGCTTCGGCTAGGGGAACCCCGACTCCGGTCATGGTTTCGGAGACGAGCCTTTCCTCTGATTCTGGGGGACCCGCCTTCGAGGCTATGAGGAGCGTGCTGGCCAAGTCCTTGGTGACTTCACACGAATCGGCATCTCCCTCCCCAGATACTGCGACTAGAGTTTCTGGTGCCCCCCTATCTCTGGACAGCGGGGCTCCAAAGCCTGAGGATACCTCCATGTATGGTCCCCTGCTTTTTGAGGGCCCTTCAGAGTCTGTGCCTGAAGAGCCTCCCAGAAAGAAGCTGTGTAAGAGGAAACACCTAGACTCCCCAGATGAGTCTGTCACCTCGGATACCGACCTCGATGATGCAGAAGGGTCCCCGAAGTCGTCCTCCGATGATGTCTCGTTCTCCAATATCCTGGAGATCTTGAGACAGTGGGGCAACTGGCCATCTAAAAACCCTTCTGAGGAGGAGTCGGTCTTCCTCAAGGCCTTTGGAGCCCAGCCTTCCGCCTCCTGGGTGTCTCCACCCTTCGATGAATTATTGGATTTTATTTATCAAAGGGTGTGGGAACACCCTGACTCTGTGGAGCCAGTTCCTAGCCGCCCCAATAAATTCTTATCTGCGCCTCCTGGAAAAGAATTTTTGACCAAGGGAGTACCTGTGGATGCCATGGTGGTGGCATCTGCCACTCAGCAGGACATGGCAGAGGCTTCTACTTCCATCCATCCTCCTAATAAGGAGTGTAGGAGTATGGATAGGTATGGGAAGCATACCCTGTCCTCAGCGACCTTTACTTTGCGGTCGCTGAATTACTTGTGTCATTTTACGCGGCTCCAAAGGGATCTCATAAAGGAGTTGGGAGATACCCTGTTGGGTAACTTGCCTGAGGCGTTGACCCAGTCTGTGAACGCCCAGCTGTCTACCCTTTCTTCCATCGCCAACTCGTCCATGAGGCTCATATCTTATGCAGCCGAGGGGGTGGGTAGAGCAGCAAGTTCAGGCCTAGCCCTCAGGAGGCAAGCTTGGATGCACTTGTGTCATTTTGCGGAGGCTTTCAAGTCTTCTTTCACGGATGCCCCATTCGACGGGTCCTCTCTTTTTGGACCCAAGGTGAAAGACACCCTCACTAGATGTGAGCAGGAGGGCAAGACTTTGTCTGCCACTGGGGCCCGTTTTTCTCTTCCCACTTGACCTTATCCCAAGGATCAGAGGGGAGAAAAAATGTGGTTCAGAAAGTCTCAAAAGTCTTCCCCTGCCCATCAGAGTGACCCCCCCTCCAGAGGCAGAGGAGGGGGGAATTACTCCAGAAGACGTCGCCCTAGAGGCAGCGGAGGCCCCCGCAATACAGGAGACCGCAAATCCTTTTGTGATTCCTCCTTCCAACGTCCCTGAGGGATTACCCGACTATGCATCTCTGGAGCCAGTCGGGGGTAGTTTTTCGGAGCATCTTCAGGCCTGGGAGTCCATCACTCAGGATCGATGGGTGCTTCGAATCATCACCGGAGGTTATACCATTCCCTTTATCCATTCTCCCCCACCGTCAAAGAGAATCCCGGATGTTCCACCCAGTCAACGGGATCAGGCAGCACTAGAAATCTCAAAGCTGCTAAGAAAAGGAGTCATCCAACCAGTCCCCACAGACCAGATCGGATCAGGAACTTACTCAAGATTATTTTTGGTGCCAAAAAGAACAGGGGACTTGAGACCCATTCTGGATCTCAGCCGTTTGAACCGCTTTGTAAAGAAGTCCAAGTTCTGAATGGTCACGTTGCAATCCATTCTCCCCCTGCTGGAGAAAGGAGTATGGATGTGCTCCATAGATCTTAAGGATGCCTATTATCACATCAAGATAAACGAGGCCTCCAGGCATCATTTACGCTTCCAGCTGGGGGTCAGTCATTTTCAATTCTGGGCCCTGCCCTTTGGTCTCACCACAGCACCCAGAGTGTTTACCAAGTGTTTTGCAGTGGTGACTGCTCACCTAAGACGTCTAGGATTCCAGGTGTTTCCTTATCTAGACGACTGGCTCCTCACCACCCCCACCAGGCATCTACTTGTTCAAGCCATGATAACTACCATCAAATTGGGACATCTACTAGGAATTACTTTCAACTGGGCAAAATCTGTATTGCTGCCATCACAGCGTGTTGCCTTTATCGGCACAGAGCTAGACTCTTTAAAGATGCAAGCATTTTTACACATGGAGAGAATAAAGGTGTTGCAGGGCCAAGTTCTGGCCTTGCTGTCCCGGAGAAAAGCCCAAACCAAAATGGTTCTTCAGTTGTTGGGAACAATGGCGGCTACCATTCTTCTAGTCCCCCTTGCCAGGTTACACATGCGAATACTTCAGTGGCTCCTTTTGGTCCAGTGGTCATATCAGGAACTGCCCTTGTCCCATCCCATCTTCATCACGGAGAGATGCCGACAAGATCTTCGTTGGTGGCTTCTCCCCTCCAATCTGAATCAAGGGAGATTGTTCATCCCTCCGTCCCCCACTGCCACGGTCACCATGGACGCCTCCCAGATAGAGTGGGGGGGGGCATTATCTGGGCAGGACAGTCCAAGGTACCTGGAAAGATCACTAGACTCACTTGCATATCAATGTTCTGGAGATGAGAGCGGTGCTTCTAGCATTGCAGGCACTCCACAGCTTTCTTCCCCAGGGAACTATTGCGATTCTTTCTGACAATATGTCGGTTGTCTGGTATCTGAACAAACAGGGGGGGACCAAGTCCTATCCCCTTTGCAGGGAAGCCATGAGAGTGTGGAACTGGGCGATCACTTCCCAGCATTTTCTTGTGGCAACGCACATTCCGGGGAAGTCCAGCGTGATAGCAGACAGGCTGAGCAGAGCTATTCTGATGCCTCACGAGTGGTCCCTGAACAATCGAGTGGCTGCTCAGATTTTCTCCAAGTGGGGTCTTCCCTGCTGCAGTCTCTTTGCCAGTCCCCTAAATGCAAAGTGCAGCAATTTTTTCACTCTGATCCCTCCTCAGGGGGAGTCACCCAGGGATGCTCTAGTCCACAGTTGGCCCTCTGGTCTGCTCTACACCTTCCTGCCGGTCCCTCTTCTGCCAAGAGTGATTCAGAAGGCAATCTGTTTAGGAAGCAGCATGATTCTGATCGCACCACACTGGCCCCGTCAAGTTTGGTTCCCCTTCCTTCAGAAGTATGCGGTGGATGGTCCTTGGATTCTGGACCCAGCTCCAGACCTATTGACTCATCAGTCGGGGCAGCCCCATCCATCCCTCCGAACTCTCAAACTCGCTGCTTGGCTGCTCCACTTCCTGCCTTAGTCAGACAGCATACTCTTACCCCGGAAGTAGTACAGATTCTGTCCTCTTCTCACAAGTCTTCTACTAGGAAGATATACTCTAGTAAATGGAAGAGATTTGCAATTTGGGCCGAGCAGCGTGATCTTAATCCCCTTACAGCCTCTGTGTCAGTAGTCTTAGATTTTTTGGCAACACTTTTTAGACAGGGTTCCGCTGTCTCCACTATAAAGGTTCAACTGGCGGCGATCTCTAATTATCATGTTGCTCATGAGCCTTCTCTCATGGGTCATAGGCTGTGTAAAGCCTTTCTGAAAGGAGCCTGGTTGATTCGCCCCCCCGGTTTCGCAACCCGTTCTACCATGGGACTTAAATATGGTGCTCGGAGCTTTAACGTCTCCTCCCTTTGAGCCGGCAGCCACTTGCGAATTAAAATTCTTATCATGGAAGACTGCATTTTTGGTAGCCATTACTTCAGCCAGAAGGGTTTCAGAGCTTCAAGCCCTTTCTGTCAAACCTCCTTATTTGATTTTTCATAAGGACAGAGTATCTCTGAGACTAAACCCTTCCTTTCTCCCTAAGGTCTCTTCCTCCTTTTGCCTCCAACAGTCTATTGAGCTGCCGGTCTTTTTCCCACAATTCTCCAACAAAGCAGAATACATATTTCACCAGTTGGATGTACATAGACAATTGAGGTTTTATTTGCATAGGACACAACAGGAGAGGAAATCGGATCAGTTGTTTGTGTCCTTTTCGGACAATAGAATTGGCAGATCTGTAACTAAGGCCACCATCACTAAGTGGATTAGGGATTGCATCTCATTCATTTATGCATTGACGGGTAGGGATCTTCCCTTTCTAGTGAAGGCGCAATCTACTAGGGCTATGGAAACTTCAGTCGCTTTTCACGCTAGGCTGTCTGTGGATGAGATATGTGCAGCGGCTACTTGGACTTCTCCACATACCTTTATTTCTCATTACAAATTGGACGTGGCATCTAAAGGTCGAGCTTCCTTTGGTTCCACAGTGCTCAGGAGTGTTTTCCAGTGAGCCTCCCAGGATTCAGGTGCTAGGGACGCTGTCCCATCAGTATTGAATGTAGGCGAGATAGGATCACAGTACATCTCTTAGTTATGTACTTACCATAACGATAGATGTATGTGGTCCATCTCGCCTACATTCTTACGTACCTGCCCTCCTTCCCCCAACCTGTTGGACTTGGAGGAGACAAATATTGCTAGATTCCCCTAAGGATATTATTTTTTCTCTCCTCTTACAGGTTTCTCTTTGTGGGTTCTGTTGGTGGAAGAATGTATTGGGGCAAACAAGATCTGGGGGTTTGGGTGTGGTGCATCCTGGGTTACAGGGTTGGCCCAGCCAATGAGAGACTTTGTGCTAGTTGTAGCGGCTGAGTCGGAACCGATTCTCAGCTCCGAGCCCATCAGTATTGAATGTAGGCGAGATGGACCACATACATCTATCGTTATGGTAAGTACATAACTAAGAGTATTGAATTATAGTGAAAGCTGTAGGGTGCAAAGAGCAATGTTAGAAAAGACACATTTGGATAGAAGTGAGCATGTGAACTTGACAAAGGATTTCAGGATAGTTATTCAGCAGAATATCAGGGAGAAAGGAAAATGAGAATAAGATACTTGAATAAAGACTGATTTATGTTCCAGTCTTACCAAAGGGGCCGTCACACAGGGGAAGATGCAATGCCCACTTTGGAGAGTATTATGTCCAGAATATTTGAGCCCCTTATGGGTGTGCTGACCAGCTGTTCCAGAACATTTGCACTGACAAAGTCCAAGAACCTCTGACATTGTATATTAGTGGTCGTATATGTTGCCCAGTCAATGGTAGGAGAGTTAAAATCACCCATGAGTGAGGCATTGGGCTGAATGGTAGGTGATTCTAGTAAGTCCAGATAAATTATATGCTTTTCCTGGTTCATGGTAAGGGACCTATAGCTGGCTATGACGTGGTAGGGGATTTTGCTTATGGTTAATTGGACATGGAGTAGATTGAAAGTCATACAGTATGAACTGACTCAAGGTGTACTTATCCTTTATGAAGATGGATACACTTCCTCCTTTGGTTCTTTCATGCTCAGTTTGTGGTCTGATTGCATGGAAGATATTGTAGCCCTGCTCAGCCAGAGTGCTTTCCATGTCTTTGAATCGTCTCAGTGACTGCATAGACGTCAGCATCTTCCAAGGTAAGGAGTGTTTCCAAGGAGTACAGTTTCTTGTTTAGACTCCTTACACTAAGTAGCAGTACCTTGATCTTTTCAAGAAAAAGATTTTGTTATGTTGTGAGGTTGGTTATTTTGACGCTGCCTAAAAAAGGCACAATAGGAGTGACTAATGCTTTTTCTAGTATCCGAACGCCTAGAGCAGACAGGTGCGGACCATCTCTGGTAAGACAGTGTAGCCTGTCGATTGTGTCCTCGCAGGCTGACAGATATTGGATTCCCTTGTACTGACACCAGGAGTTAAGTCAGTTGTTAAAATCAATCATTTTTAGTTTGTATTGTGGCATCATCTTTGTTTAGGGTAGAATACTGCTGAAGGCTAGGCTAATACCTGCTTATGACACGTAATCTGAAAACTCAGCCATGTCTCTCTTCATATAGTCCAGGGAAGTACATCCCACGTCATTCACACCCACATGGACTATGATAGAGTCATACTTGTAGTTTTGGCTGAGTGACTTGAGTGCATGTGTGACCTGATGGATCCTGGCACCTGACAGGCAGCTAACAATAACCTTCTCCTTATCCAGCCTAGTGAGGGAGACATCCATGTGTCTCACTGTAGAGTCTCCTATTACCAGTATGTTAGGTTTTGCGGTGTTTTGCCTTATGGGCTTGTTTATTGAGACACTGTAATATGTATTATTAGTTTGTTTGTTGTTTGCTTTGTTGTGTATATATGTGGTTTCTGAAGGCAGTGCTTGGGAGACCTCTGAGCTTTTGGTTTTTACTAGTGAGTACCTCTGCATATGTGGGTTTATGTGTCAAGTCCTTTTTTAGTATGGAAAGTGATGTGTGTGTGTGTGTGTGTGTGTGTGTGTGTGTGTGTGTGTGTGTGTGTGTGTGTGTGTGTGTGTTTTGTCAACCTGTTTGGCATTCAGTTTGACTGTATGTGAGAGTTTTGCCTCTAATTTCATAGTGCAGCACATCTCTCATCTCTCACATATAGTATTTGTTTATTTCAGGAGTAAATGGTTGTCAGTATACATGAGAAAATTGCTACATTGAATCAGATTGCCCACGTCCATTAGCTTGGCCACAGAGATGATTGGAAACTGCCCATCCATGATAGCAGGTATTTACTGTGTGTTTTATCAGGGAAAGGAATGGGTTAATTAAACTCAACTGTGCTGGTAGCCCAGAGACTACAAGAGGGGACTATACTTTGTGTAGTCGACAGTTAACCAACAAAGCTATGCTGCTCTGTGAGAAGCTTAGTTTCTCATAGAGCAGCAGGGGACTGGGTGTGGTTACAGTAATAGTTGGTAAATCTTATTTTCAGGGTGTTTGCACCTATACAAGACACTGATGACCGTTGCTGCATGGAGAGCAGCTTTGCACAAACACGAGACTTAAATACAAGCAAGAATGAACAAGTATAAAGTTATCTACCAAATGGGAAAGCACACAATGCACCTTCCTGCAGCAGTCCCCAACTTAGATCGGTCTAGATCTCACACTTCTGCCACAAGAGTGCAGAAAAACATGCTCTTAATGTAAGATGGCTGGTATAGAGCCCAAGTGTAAGAAACCAGAAAATCTAGATTCAGCAGCCCTGAATCTAGGAGATACGATGTAGCTAGGACCTTAAAGTAACAATACAGTTCCTTGGTTAAAAAAAGTGCAAAATGCAGTAAAAAAAAATCAATAACACAATAGTTAAATAAAACACAAAGAAGTGCAAATAATGCTTATTTTCAGTTTTCTAGTAGTGGATGGCTTTGTAAATTAGCAGAATCACTCAGTCACTCTGGCGCAGTCTTCAAACGAAGAGCAGTTCTAATTAAATGAGTGACAGTCAGTGCAAACACAAAGCTTAAACAGAAGAATGAACAAGTATAAAGTTATCGACCAATTGGGAAAGCACACAGTGAACTTTCCTCAAGCCATGCCAACTCAGATAGGTCTAGAGCTGCACACTTCTGCCACAAAAGTGCAGAAAAAAGCCCTCTTGATATAAGGTGGCTGGTATAAAGCCTAAGTATAAGAAGCCAGACAATCTAGATTCAGCAGCCCTGAATCTAGCAGATACATTGTAGCTAGGACCTTAAAGTAACAGTATAATTCTTTAGTTAAAAAAAGTCCAGAAATGCCATAAAAATCAGGAATAAAACAGTAGTAAAATAAAACACATTCTGGGGTAGATCACCAACGTCCATGGACCTTTTTCAGACTCGGGCTGGGAGTAGCGTCTGGTTAAGTGACTTGCACAGAGTCAAACAGGCAGTGGAAGCCTTGGGAATCAAACCCTGCACCACTGGACCACAGGATACAGCTCATTAAAGGTACATTAGAGTTATGCATTTAGGATTTATATAAATAACTCGAGCAAAAGAATCAAAGTGGAATGGGGCAATGATGAAACAGGAGGAAGTTTGGGTGACAACAGGAGATTGGACTGCGGTGTAACAGTAGCATTGTCGCCTCACAGCAATAGGTTCTCTGGTTCAATTCTCGCCTGGGGTGCCTTCAGTGTGGAGTCTGCATGTCCTCCCTGCATTTGTGTGGGTTTCCTCCAGGTGTTCGGTTTCCTCCCACATTACAAAGACATGTGTCTGGAGCGTTTCTCCCCGGGCCTCCGCTGAAAATTGTCTCGTTCCAAGTCGGACTTTCCCCCTTAACAAATGTTAAATAAATTAAGATTTTGGATCAAGAGCTTAAATGAAATAAAATTTGTACAGTATATTACACAACCAATGTTTGCTTAACAGATTAGGCTGTGTTTGCAGCTTGGCTTCCAGAAAGCAACCTTGCTCAATGACAAGTCATCTAGTCTTTGTGGATGATTTAAAACTGTATAGGTCATTAGGTAAGCAGCTGAAATCACAACTACAAATGATTAAAATGTTAATAAGAATTGTATTTGGCCCTGATAAATGTGAAAAGTGGCATTTATGGCAGAAAAAGTGAAGCACCAAGAAAATATCAATGTGGTAGAAGAATGTGATATAAAAGAACTTGAAAATGAGGGAGTATATAAATACTTGGTAGTAGATCAAGGGTCAGCAAGAACAAATGAGAACAAAGCCTAGTATGGAGAAGTTTAGAAGTCTAAAGCTGATATTGAAAACTGTATCTAGGAATAATATTCAAGCTATAAATCATCGTGCTATTCCTGTTCTAACTTGCAGCTTTGATGCTAAATGGCCCCAAAGAGCGCTGGATCAGCTGGATAACAAAATAAGAAAACTGCTTCATGTGTATCAAATGATATGTAAAAAAGTGCATAACAAGTGTGTGTGTGTGTGTGTGTGTGTGTGTGTGTGTGTGTGTGTGTGTGTGTGTGTGTGTGTGTGTGTGTATATAAAGAAACCAAACAAATCCTCAAGTCCAGAGACACTGCCTGACTTTACTATCAAAAAAACAAAGAAACACAAAGCCTAACTAAGTACCAAAAACTGTGCAACCGTGCAAAAAAAAAATGCATTAGGCTGGACAAAAAAATCCTACTACACAACATTACAAACAAAATACCACACAACCCCAAAAATTTTGGAAAAATGTAAACCAGCTACTAAAATCCACCCAAAAGGCTACCCCCAAACCAACCACCCCTGACACTAAAGTTCCCATCGAAACACAATTCAACTCCCACTTTGTGAACTCAATTCTATCCTTAGTATCACAGGACAGTTCCTTCCTCACTATCCCCCCAACACAAATAACACTAATAGAAGCTTTACCCTCAAAACAGTTTCCACCACTTCAATCAAAAGCATGCTCTGCAAACTAAAAAAGTCATCAACAGCAACCGACCTACTCCCCAGCTATTTCTTGAAACTCACAGCATATGCTGTTGCTATCCCAGTCTCCACTCTAATAAACAGATCAGTGGTTGAAAACTGTGCCCAAACTCTGGAAAATATCCTATGTTACACCCATACATAAAGGCGGGACCTCCACTGAACTTAATAACTACAGACCCATTGCTTTACTCTCCCCCCTGGCCAAAATCCTAGAAAAATGCATCCATACCCAGATGCTAAACTATCTCCTATATATCCACATCCTGTCACCTACTCAGCATGGTTTCAGACCTGCCCATAGTACCACTACAGCCCTCCTGTGTTTCACAGACACAGTAAATCGTCTCAAAAATGAAGGCCTACAGGTGTCAACTCTTTTTTTTGGATATGTCCAAAGCATTTGACACAGTCTCACACCAAATCCTGCTAAACAAATTAAACCAATATCATCTATCAAATTCCACTCTTACCTGGTTCCAAAGCTACTTAACTGACAGGTACCAAGCTGTGAAATGGGAAAATTCTCTCTTTCCTCAGCTGCCCATAACTATAGAAGTCCCACAGGGTTCTATCTTAGGACCACTCCTATTCACAGTCTTCACAAATGACCTCCATACCTCCACACAGCATGCATCTATAATTCAGTATGCAGATGACACTACCTTAATCTGTGCTGCACAAAACATTCCCACCCTCCTGCAAATAACTCAACTAG